>NC_064817.1:6356270-6488895 GCF_023721935.1 Panthera uncia | reverse complement strand
TTTTTTTTTTTTTTTTTTTGGCTGCTTTTCAATGCCGATCTTATTACTTGAAGATTCTCAAATCTTAACTGCAAAACCCTGGGAGAACAGTTCCTGGTCGTCCTAGATTATTCTGCTCATAAACATCTTTAGGAAAAGCGGCCGCCAGCCCCAAACCGGTGTTAATGTTTAATCGTCTGTCGGTCAGTCTCACTTTCTCCGCCCCACCAATTCCCTTCCTGTTGTGCCCTGTGTGGAGACAGAAAGTGAGCTGTGACCGTCTTTCGTGCAACGATCCTTCAGACTTTGAGCTTTAATCGCTCCTTACAGGTGCCTTCCGTATTCTTCGCAGATTCCTGCTCTGTTCCCTTTGAAGCCGTGACATTTTTCCGCGGCTGGGCCATGCTTGGCCGCGACAGCTCTGGGGGAGGATGCTGCTGGCATCTAGCCAGTGGCTGCAGGCGAGGGATGCTGCCTGGCCTCCCACGGCGCGCGGGGCGCCCCCAGCAGAGCACCGGGAGGACAGAGCTGGAGGAACCCTCGTTTAAAATTACTCGCGAATGGGGCGCTTGGGTGGCTCAGTCGGTTAAGCGGCCAACTTCGGCTCAGGTCATGATCTCGCGGTCCGTGAGTTCGAGCCCCGCGTCGGGCTCTGTGCTGACAGCTCAGAGCCTGGAGCCTGTCTCAGATTCTCTATCTCCCTCTCTCTGACCCTCCCCTGTTCATGCTCTGTCTCTCTGTCTCAAAAATAAATAGATGTTAAAAAAAATTAAAAAATAAAATAAAATTACTTGCGAAGTATAATTTAATGCCAAAAATGTTCCGTTTTCCAGCCCCTTTTCAGAGTTCACCACGGTATATATAGCGTGCTGGAAACTGCTTCATTTAGAATGCCTCCAACGTAGGACTTCCGGCAGGTGGCACGTACAGGAGAGAACCTGGCGGCTGGGACACAGAGGTGGCAGGAAGCTTTCAAAGACGAGGAAGTGCATTCACGGCCTGCTAGAAAGCCGTTTGCAAGCCCCCTTGCGTCAAAGCCCTGACGTCAGTCTCCCGCTCCCCGGGCTGGCGTGCCCTGTGGTCGGGCCCGGTCCTCCCGGCTTCTCACCCGGGGCACCGCGCTAGCTCCCTGAGACTCTCCACGGAGCGAAATCATTTGCTCACATTCGCCTCGAGCTCCTGCAGGAAGAGAAGGGAGCTGGATTGACCTGTCTTTGAGAGCACACTCCCTGGGGTGCAGGGGTAGACCAGAAGCAAAACTGTCTCCCGATATTCTCAAGCAAAGACCAGCACCTCTTATCATACACCATCTTGAGGTACTACGTGGCCATCTCACGGTATCGCCGTCTGTGCTCTTTTGCCAAGCCTCCACAGGCCTTGATTTTCCCTTCTGTAAAGCGGGCCGCAGTGGTAGGCGGTAATAAATAGCCACCGCCTGAAGGCACGGTGAGACTTACGTGAGGGGTCCGGAAAGAGCAAGCTGGAGCCTGAGACACAAGGAGAAGCGTCCACCCGTATATATGCTCATCAAAATATCCTCCAACAATTTCGGCCAAGTGGAAAAAGTTCATAGAGACTGTATAACCAAACACGCACACCCACAAAGCCCCACGCGGCCCAATTTCTTCACACACCATGGTGGATCCCCATAAACCCAGGCTGCAGGGTCGAGCGGGGTGCGTTAGCCCTGGCTGCTCAGAAGTGACTATTCCCCTTGCACGATAATGCCGGGTCGTCAAACACACGGCAGCCTGTTTTTATTTTTAAGTGTGTGATTTCGCCCATTGTGAATTTTTGCATTAATTTTGATTTTTATAAATATTATCTTGATCACCGACTTTTTGGTGCCCACTTAAATTTTGCACCTGAGGCAAGTCCCTGCCTCACCTCCTCCAAATTCTGGCCCTGAGTCCCTGGCAAACTCCTCTGTAAATGCTGGGTCTGATAAAACCTGGAGCTCAGGACCTCGTTTCATCTGCCTTTATGTCCTGAGCTCCTGTGCATCTGAACGCATTCTCCAGATGGACGAATCAATGAATGTGTCCCCCACACTGAGCGTGGTGCGACGCAGGTGGCCAACGTCATAGAGAGGGAGAAGCAACTGGTGGAGACTAAGTATATGCAGTCCAGCCTCGCCCGGGCATTCTGAGCTGTGCTCCGAGATCGCGATGGACATCCGAAAGCTGCGAAGGTGGGGCCATCTCACCCCCACATCTATCAAAAGGGACAGCCTTGAATGATGTCACGAGCAGCAGCTTTGAAAGCCCAGGAAGTTGTCATTCGAGGAAGCCCATCCCGGGCGGCGCTGAGGGCTAAGAGGACCCTCCCCACCCCCACCCCCCACCCCAGAAGCCACGATCCTGTTTTCCTCTCTGACAACGAACACCATGCAGCCTGCGGCGCGTCCTTTCTCTCTTTGGGTGCCAGGAAGCTCAGACTGTGCTAAGACAGTTCAGTGGGACTGGGCCCTCACAGCTGCGTGTGCACAGCGGTGTGCTGGCCGAGGTCGAACAGCGCAGCTCTCTGGGGGCAGAGATGGGGTGGGGGTGGGGAGCCTTGGTTGGTGGCCTTTGCAGATGCCCGCGTGCGAGCTCTCCCGCCATGGCTGGTTGCCAGCTCACTAGCGCGCACTTGGAAAATGACCGAGTATCTGCGCCGTACGTACGCAGGCAACACAAGTGAACCGTTTTATTGCACCTGGGGAAGGGACAGCTCTTCTCACCCTGCACGCGTTCCTGGAGGAAAGCTGTGACTCGTCCGAGCGCTTTAGATCAGATACGGGATTTTTATCAAACCGTACTGCTCCAGTACGGTAGCCACTGGCCACCGGGGGCTGTTTATAGCGAAATTAACTGAAATCAGCCAAATCTAGAAGTCAGTTCCTCCGTCACACTAGCCACGTGTCGAGGGCTCGAGAGCCACACAGGGCAGGTACAGAACAATTTCATCATCAGTTCTATCGTGTGCTACAAAGCATTTCTTTTCAACTAATTCCATTGCAATGAAACAATTTGTGTTTATTACCCAGGGGATTCTGCCTGTAATTGCAGTGTAGGAGAGGCAATCTGGCCAGAGTGTTCGTTCGCGGGCAGCGCGGAAAACACGGATTCCAGAAGGCTCCGTGCCTCTAGCCACACGTCCCAGGCAAGATGTTTCCAAATGCTGCAGGATGTGCACCGTCTGCCTCTGCACTCCCCTAGAGGCCCACAAATCTTGTTCCAGAGCAGGGGAACGGACCCTTTAAAGATGAGTGCTTCTGGGCTCGGCTGAATAATGACCCCCCCTCCCCCAAATATATTAACACTCTAATTCCACGTGTCACCTCACATGGCAAGAGGAGCTGGGCGGCTGTGATTAGGTTAATGCTCCTGAGGTGGGAGATGACCCAGGCTTGGCGTGGGGCGGGAGGGGTCCAATGTCATCACAAAGGTCCTTATAAGAGGGAGTCGGAAGGGTCGGAGTCAGAGAAGGCCATGTGCCCACAGAAGCGGAAGTCAGAGCCACACAGTTGCTGGCCTGGAAGAGCGAGGGAGGGGCCGGGAGCCAACAGATACACGTGGCCTCTAGAAGCAGAAAAAGCAAGGACATAGATTCTTTCCTAGAGCCTTCAGAAGGAAGGCAGCCTTTAGACTCCCAACTTCCATCCAGAACTGTGCGAGAATAAACCCGCGCTGTTTTAGCCACTGAGTTTAGGGTCATCTGTTACGGCAGCGAGAGGTACCTAACAGAGCCTTGACTCGTTGATTCACCCGGTTCATACCGATCGAGCACCCAGTGTGCGCCCCACACTGCGAGGCCCAAGGGCCAGCAATGCTTTGGAGTGACCCGGTGCCTCTGCCCTCAGAGTTTACAGTCTTTGGCGACAAAGCCGCGGAAGGAGACTTTGTATAGCCGCCAGCGCTCAACGAGAGAAGTGCTGGGGTGACGGGGAAACAGGCTGTTCAGGGCCGAAGCGCGTGCCCTCAAATTCGTATGCGGAAGCCCCACTCCCAGGACCTTAGATGTGAGTGTATTTGGAGATAGGGTCTTCAGAGAGGTGATTAAATTCAAATGAGGTCATCGGGTTGAGCCCTCACCCAGTGACCGGTGTCTTTATGAGAAGAGGAAGGCAGCCGGCCGCAGGCACCAAGGGACGGCCATGGGAAGACGTGCCAAGAGGACGGTCGTCTGTGAGCCGAGGAGGGAGAAGAACCCAACCCTGCTGGCACCTTGATCTTGGACTTCCAGTGTCCAGAACGGTGAGAAAATTAATTTGTGTTATTTAAGCCCCCTGGCTTAACAAATTTATCATTATTATTATTATTACGTATTTTAGAGAGAGAGAGAGTATGAGTGTGGGGGGAGGGGCAGAGGGAAAGAGAGAGAGACAATCATAAGCAGGCTCCACGCTTAGCACAGAGCCCGACACAGGGCTCGATCCCACGACCCCGGGGTCATGACCTGAGCCCAAATCAAGAGTTGGACACTCAACTGACTGAGCCACCCAGGCGTCCCTAAACGCTTTTTTAAAAAATTATTTTTAAAAAGAGAATAAAAAAACGCGCGGATATCCCTACAGATTACGAAAACGCGCCAGGAAGACGTGCTCACGAAACAGATGCAAAGCGTCATCTGAAGATTTCAGTGTGAGAGAAAAAAGTAAGAGAAACGCTATCTGAGAGAACAGCATGCACTCGAAGTAGAAAAACTCAGAGGGGCGCCTGGGTGGCGCAGTCGGTTAAGCGTCCGACTTCAGCCAGGTCACGATCTCGCGGTCCGTGAGTTCGAGCCCCGCGTCAGGCTCTGGGCTGATGGCTCGGAGCCTGGAGCCTGTTTCTGATTCTGTGTCTCCCTCTCTCTCTGCCCCTCCCCCGTTCATGCTCTGTCTCTCTCTGTCCCAAAAATAAATAAAAAATGTTGAAAAAAAAAATTAAAAAAAAAAAAAAAAAAAAAGAAAAACTCAGAAATGAAAGGGGAGGACTCAGCAAAGAATCAGGAACACGAGGGAGAGAACAGGAGGAACACAACAATGATAAATGCAAAACACGGTATTTTAAATATTAAAAGGGAAAGGGAAATACTAAAAATCACAAAGAAATGAGGAGCTGAAAGGGTTTTGAGAGAAAGTGACAAACATAAAAAATAGGCCAGGAAGAGCCAACAGCCAAATGAAAGCAGGAGACCTGGACAGATACTGGAAAGTGACATTAAAGAAAACCGTCAGGGGACCTGAGTGGTGCAGCCGGTTAAGCGGTTAAGCGTCTGACTTCCGCTCAGGTCACGATCTCACAGTTCGTGAGTCCGAGCCCCGCATCCGGCTCTGCTCTGACAGCTCGGAGCCTGGAGCCTGCTTCGGATTCTGTGTCTCCCTCTCCTTCTCTCTCTCTCTCTCTGCCCCTCCTCTGCTTGTGCTTTGTCTCTCTCAAAAATAAATAAACATTTAGGGGCGCCTGGGTGGCTCAGTCAGTTGAGTGTCTGACTTTGGCTCAGGTCATGATCTCGCAGTTCGTGAGTTCAAGCCCCACATCGAGCTCTGTGCTGACAGCTCAGAGACTAGAGCCTGCTTCGGATTCTGTGTCTCCTCCTCTCTCTGCCCCTTCCCCACTCATGCTCTGTCTCTCTCTGTCTCTCAAAAATGAATAAATGTTAAAAAAAATTTTTTTTTAAAGGAAAAAAATAAACATAAAAAAAAAAAGAAAACTGTCATCATATAAAGACGTGAAACTCTATATCGACAGGGCACACAGAAATCGAGAAACTCGTAAAAAAAAAAAAAAAGAGCCAGCACCAAGAAAGAAGGTGGGAAAGACTTTGGATTTAAATAAGAAAAATCCTCTGAGTATCAGGGTGTGTGTGTGGGGGGGGGAGACCAAGTCACTTGTAGGAAAATGAAAATCAGTTTCTCATGCAAGTTCGAGAGCATCCCTTCATGCCAGAGGACAATGGAGTGCCACGTTTAGGGTACTCAAGGGAGGAAAAGGTGAGGCAGGGATTTTATATCCACCAGCCTGCAGGAACTCAGAGAATATTGTTCCCACAAGTCCTTCTAGAAGAATCTGCCCAGAACAAGCTGCAGACAACCAGAAGGAGAGCAGGCAACAGGAAGACTGATGGTGACCTATATATGCATTTACTTGTAGAGCGATGACAAAATGCTTATACGAGACAGAAGACAGGATGTAGGGGTCAGGGCCGCCCCGACAACGGGAACACTGGTGGCTATGAGAAAATGGGGCGGACGGGGAAGGGTTAGAGGAAGGCCAGTAGGCTTGTTGGTGGACTTCTAGTGATACTACCTTAAATTGGACCTCGGGAAAAAGGAAAAAGGGGGGTTACTTGCTAATTTCAACACTGTCCATAGTAGGAAACCAACAGATACCAACCACAAAAAGAGAGGCAACTACAAGGACGATATCAAGACATTAATATAAGGAAACCATTAGAATAAAACGTAGGGGCACCTGGGTGGTTCAGTCGGTTGAGCGTCCGACTTCGGCTCAGGTCATGATCTCACAGCTTGTGGGTTCGAGCCCCGCGTCGGGCTCTGTGCTGACAGCTCGGAGCCTGGAGCCTGCTTGGGATTCTGTGCCTCCCTCTCTCTCTCTGCCCCTCCCCCACTCATGCTCGCTCTCTCTCTCAAAAATGAATAAACATTAAAAAAATAATTAAAAAAATAAAAAGCCCTCCAGCTAGTAGAAGATCATTTTTAAAAAATGATGGAAATGAGATCAGAGAGCAATAAATAATATTAATAAATGTAAATAGCCCATCATAATTCACGTAAGAAGGTTAACACATTTTTAGAGTATCTAACAAAGCAGAACGTAACAATCTCCGCAGAGACAGATGCAGCTGAAACAAAACGACTGAAATAAATGATGTACAAGGAAAGCCCAAACACAATGAAAGGATCACATTCACAGTATCGGGGAAGGTGGACTTTCTGGCACAAAGCATTCGGAGAGACGAAGGCCATTTCACGGAGGGCGAGGTTACAACGCACAACAAAGACTTTGAGAGTCACTAACGTTTGTGTGCCCAATAACAAGCAACAGCTTTCAGAAGGGGAAACTACCGGTGACAGAAGGAAAAGTGAAACCCTAACAGCCATCCTCCATGGGTCCGAGACGGCTCAAGTAGACGAGACGTGAGTAAAGACCCAGAAAACCCAGACGTGATCTATGAAATGGGGCTTAGGTGTGTATGTACGTGCAGTGGGTTGAATTGTGTTCCCCCCCCCCCCCAAGTTCATATCCACCAGAACTGCAGAAGCGGACCTCAGTTGGAAATAACGTCTTTGCACGTGGAGTATTTAAGGATCTTCAAGATGAAATGTACAGCGGGCCATAAATCCAATGACTGGTGTCCTTTTAAGAGAAAGGAGAGGGAATCTGTTGACACGTGAAGACGGCGCAGAGCTTGGAGGGACGCGGCCACAAGCCCAGGGCCACCTAGAGCTACCAAAAGCCGAAAGAGGGAGGAGGGCTCCTCCCCGAGAGCCTCCAGAAGGAGTGGGGCCCTGCCCGCACTTGGATCTCAGACTTCTGGCCTCTAGATCTGTGAGGGAACAAGATTTCTGTTGTTTGAAGCCACCTGGCTTGTGGTAATGTATTACGGGAGTCCTAGGAAATGAATATCAAATGTATGCAAGTATAAATCAATCAGCCAATTTCTAAACCCTAACTATACAGAATGTGCTGCTTGTCATGGAACATTCATAAAAAATGACTATCACAGGCCACAAAGAAAACCTGAATACATTCCGAAAAATAAAAATAACACAAACAAGATTTCTCTACTTTGCCACGAAAGTAGAAATCAATAAAAATCTGTTAAGACCCTTGTATCTGGATTTTTTTTTTAATAGAACAGGCCAGAGGTGGTTTTTGTTTTTTTTTTTTTAATTGCTTTTAGGTTTTATTTATTTATTTTGAGAGAGAGAAAGAGAGCAAGTGAGGAAGGGGCAGAGAGAGAGGGTGAGAGAGAATCCCAAGTAGGCTCCGTGCTGTCAGCACACAGCTCGATGCGGGGCTCGAACTCATGAACCATGAGACCATGACCTGAGCTGAAATCAAGAGTCAGATGCTTAACTGACAGAGCCACCCAGGCGCCCCTCCAGAAAGACGTTTTAAAGACATGTTAATAATGCTTTGGGGTCAAAGCGGACATACAAAGTGAAATTCTAGAATTTCTTAGTTATAATGATAATGAAAACTCAACAGATGAGTTGACAAGAGAAAACATAGAGCACTAAATTGGTTTAGCCCTATACAATTTCAAATAAACACACCCAACTCAAACAACTACCCAAACGAGGCAACTAAGGAAGATACAAGAATACAAAGGATCCATAAAAACGAAAGCAATATTTCATGAGTTGTAAGACAGAAAAACAATAGAATAAGTAAAATCAAAAGTTAGTTCTGGGGCGCCTGGGTGGCTCAGTCGGTTAAGCGGCCAACTTCGGCTCAGGTCACGATCTCGCGGTCCATGAGTTCAAGCCCCGCGTCAGGCTCTGTACTGACCGCTCAGAGCCTGGAGCCTGTTTCGGATTCTGTGTCTCCCTCTCTCTGACCCTCCCCCATTCATGCTTTGTCTCTCTTTGTCTCAAAAATAAAAACAAACGTTAAAAAAAAAAAATTAAAAAAAAAAAGTTGGTTCTATTTTTTTTTTTAAGTCAGCTCTACCCCCAACGTGGGGCTCAGGCTCACGACCCTGAGATCAAGTCACAAGCTCCACCAACTGAGCCAGCCAGGCGCCTCAAGCTGGTTCTCTTTAAAAAAAAAAAAAGAAGCCCCCAAATAATTCAGTAACTGACCTGATCAAGGGGAAAAACAAGGGAGAAAACACACATACAGAGAGTCGGAAATGCCACGGGGAAAGAACAGTTGAAAGGAAGGAACCACTAAACATTGTGCCGTGTGCTCTTGACAAATAAAAGGGAAAACATGTGAAATGGATCATTTTTAAGAAAAATACAACTTAACCAAAACTGACCTCAAGAGACAGGTCTAAAGAGCTCAATTGCCATAGAGGAAGTAGAGAAGTGATTTAAAGAGCTCCCCTGTGATTTAAAAAAAAAAAAAAAGAAAAAGAAAAAGAAACAGAATGCACCCAAATGGTTCCCCAGCAGAATTCTTTCAAATTTACCATCTCGGAGCCAAGAAAAAGAAGAAAAATTTCCACATTTTCTTTAGAAACTATAGTATTGACCCTCAACGCGGCCAAGACTGCACTAAAAAAAAAAAATTAGTGTAGCAATGCAAAAATCATAAATATAATACTAACAAACCAACTCCAAAGCACATTAATGCTTATATATCATGGCCAGATGGAATTTATTTTACAAAACGTCTCTAATAGGAAACCCAGGAATATAATCAATCATTCTTAGAGCTTAGGAAAATGATACGATCATTTCAATAGATGGAGAAAAGTAATTAGAAAAACCCAATACCTATCCATGTCGAAAATACTCCAAGAAAATAGAAATCGATGGGCTCATCCTTAACATCAAAGCGTGCGTGTGTGAAATTCATCTCCTGAAGCCAACATTTTATTTAATGGGGAAACGCTAGCTTTTCCAGTGAGGTCTGAGAAAAAGGTCTATAGCCTTGTATGTAGAGAATTTATCTTATCCCTATTTTCTGTCTTTATCCATGTTAAGACAGACTATAAAAATAGGCCAAAACCTATCAAAAAAACATCTAAAATATAAACGAGTAAAACTGTAAAGCCTTCCTGAAAGACACAATATTAGTTTTGAACAAATGGAAATACATAACACATTGTTGGATAAGACGATTCAATGCCATAAAGATGTCAGCTTTCCCTCATCTGTAAGTTTAATACAATCCTGGATAATGATTCCATCATTTCCCTCCACTGCGGGGGCTAGACAAGTTGATTATAAAATCCATTTGGAAGCACAACTAAGCAAGGATCGCTGAGAAAATGCTGAGGAAGAGAGAGAGAGAGGGAGAGAGGGAGAGAGGGAGGAAGGAAGGAAAAGAGGAAGGAAAGAAAGAAAGTCAGCCCTAACACAATAAAACAGATCAAAAAGCTTCTATAATGAAGGCAGTCTCCAACACACTTAGACTCTGCTGAGGTATTACTTCTCATCTCTGCAAGTGGCAACCGCTCGCAAGGTGACATCATGCTATTGGTGACGGTGTGGGGAAACTGTCGCATACAGGGCCGGTGAGAACACGAAATGGCACAGCCCCCAGCAGAGAAATGAGGTGGCACCCCGCAAAATCCCAGACGCACTGACCCTGTGAGCTGCAGCTCCCGCTTCGGACCGATCCCACCGAAACCCTGGCAAAAATACGAAAAGATGTCTGCAGAAGGCTTTTTCGTTGCGGGGTTATTTTTAACAGCAGCAGACTAGAAACCCCGGGGGGGGGGGGGGGGGGGAAAAAACCGGGGGGGCGGGGGGGGGGGGGGGGGATGGGGGGAACGGAACTCGGAGGGGGGGTGGGCGGGGATTTGGGGGAGCCGGGGGGGGGGGGGGGCAGATGGTAGTGTGTCCAATGGTGGCCCTCTTTAACCTGTGAACACGACCCTGTTTGGAAAAATGAGTCTTTGCTAAGGTAATTAAAGATCTTGAGATCATCTAGGATTAGCCAGTGGGTCCTAAATGCAAGAACATGTGTTCTGAGAAGAGACAGAAGAGGAACAGAGAGGGTGATGAAGATCGGGGGGGGGGGGGTTGACTGGGGGCGTGGCTCTACCACCAGGAACCCAGGAACGCCAGGGTTGCAGGCAGACCCCAGATGCTCCCAGACCCCTCCCAGATGCTGGAAGAGGCAGGGAGGATCCTCCCCCAGAGCCTTCAGAGGGTGCCCAGCCCTGCTGACTCCTTGATCACAGACTTCTGGACTCTAGAACTATGAGAGAATAGATTTCTGTTTTTTTTTTTTTTTTTTATGTTTTACTTTATTTTGAGAGGGGGGGAGGGGCAGAGAGAGAGAGACACAGAATGCGAAGCAGGCTCCAGGCTCTGAGCTGTCAGCACAGAGCCTGACGCGGGGCTTGAACTCATGAACACTGAGATCATGACCTGAGTCAAAGTTGGAGGCTTAACCGACTGAGCCACCCAGGCGCCCCGATTTCTGTTGTTTTAAGCCACGAAGTTTGTTGTAAATTGTTACAGCAGCCAATACAGACGTTGGTGACCTCTGAGGTACATTTGTAAGTGCAAAATGCCAGGCGGAGAAAAGTGTGTTTGGTGTGCTACCGTTTATCGGAGAGAGGAGTGAACACAAACACAGATATGGACGTATTTGTGTATATGCGTATATTCACACGTATATATGTGTGCAGCCTGCGTATATGCCTGTGTATGCATTTACATATGCCTATGTATCTGCTTATATTAAAAACTGAACAATGCAGGAAAAGGCAGTATTTCCTAAATGGTGACCCATAAGGAGAGGGAAAAAAATAGGGTAGAGGCAAGAGTAAAAACAACTCCTTTGAATACACCTTGTTTGTCTTTGGAACCATGTCAATATTTTACATAACTAGAAAATAAAATTGAGGAGCGCCTGGGTGGCTGTCGGTTGAGCGTCCGACTTCGGCTCAGGTCATGATCTCATGGCTTGTGGGTTCGAGCCCCGCGTCGGGCTCTGTGCTGACAGCTCACAGCCGGGAGCCTGCTTCGGATTCCTTGTCTCCTTCTCTCTCTGCCCCTCCCCCTGCTCGTGCTCTGTCCCTCTCTCTCTCTCAAAAATAAATAAACGCAAAAAGAAATTTTTTTTAAGAAATAAAAATAATAAAATAAAATAAAAATGCAAAGTCCAAAACAAAGCGAAACACATGTGCCCAGCTGATAGTCACGTAGGATGGAAAGATTCCAAGTTACTTTAAAACACGGTCAATTTGAACACATATTCCTAGTGAGGTACACCTTAAAATAACCGGGGGAAAAATGCCAGTTTCTAGTTACTTATATTATTGGTGGTCGTGTTGGTTCCGTTATTCTGAAACTGTGGTGTGTGTATGATACAGGATAAAGAGAAGGAGTAATTACGTGATATTTTCTCATCCCTTTATCCTGAAAAAAAAAAAGAAAGAAAGAAAATATTGCCTACCTATTTAAAAGGCCTAAAAACAGGGGCGCCTGGGTGGCTCAGTCGGTTAAGCGGCCGACTTCGGCTCAGGTCACGATCTCGTGGTCCGTGAGTTCGAGCCCCGCGTCGGGCTCTGTGCTGACAGCTCAGAGCCTAGAGCCTGTTTCAGATTCTGTGTCTCCCTCTCTCTGACCCTCCCCCATTCATGCTCTGTCTCTCTCTGTCTCAAAACTAAATAAACGTTAAAAAAAAAATTAAAAAAAAATAAATAAAAGGCCTAAAAACAATGACCAGCCCAGTATCGGTAAGTGCCTCTAGCACCAAGAGACCGAACCCTCCATGGAGAAATGACCATTTCCGGGTCACGCGGGATAGCAAGGGAGCCAGCTAAGGCTGTTCCCCAAAACCAAAAAGGACCCAGGAGCCAACCAGGCAAGGTCCCCCCGCCAAAGACAGGGGAATTTAAGCATCGATAAGGGTAACAACTCGAATGGATTAAAGCACACCAACCATGTTTAAACTGTGTGTTGATAACGACGATACTAAGAAAACCGTGTGAGCTTTTTTTTTCCAAAAACCAAGAACAAATCGGTGACCACTGTATAATGCTAGGAAAGCAATCCACTATTTTCAGAACTGGTCGAGAAAAAAAACTAAGCACCTATCTTGCTTTACCCATACAAACTGTACCACTAGGTTCTCTCTTTATAAAGGTATTTCAAAGTAAGTTAAAAACAATTGATAGCGTTCGAATATCCTCACTTTGTAACCTTAGTGAGTTAATGGATCTAGGTGTCGATTGGCAACGGTTTCCAACGTTACAAAAAAGACACTGCAAGCCACCAGATGGATGCAAATAGAAATTCCTGCCACTCATTCTCCGCCCCCGCCCGCCCCCCAAAAAAGGGAAAGCATCTGATCAAAAGGGAATCCGACCAAACTTGTAGATTCAACAACAGCTTTTCCCCCCATAGTATTTATTAATGGAAAATGAAGTTCAGAGGAACACTTCAAAAAAATTTTTTAAGTTTATTTTGAGAGTGCGAGTGTGAGCGAGGGAAGGGCAGAGAGAGAGGAAGACAGAATCCAAGCAGGCTCTGTGCCGTCAGCGCAGAGCCGGATGTGGGGCTCAAACTCGTGAACCGTGAGATCGTGACCTGAGCCAAAACCGAGAGTCGGACGCTCAACCGACAGAGCCACCCAGGCACCTCCAGAGGGACGCTGCAAAGGCCAGAACACGGGAGGCTCAGAGAACATGCAATCTTATTTCTTCAACAAATTATCAGGGTGTGTATGTGGGGGGGTGGCGCGGGGTGGAGGGATAGATCCGGTAAAGACAGACGCAACTACAAGGAGATACGACTTCACACCTACTAGGACGGCCATGGTCGAAATGACGTAACAAGCGTCGGCCAGGATGTGGAGAAATCGGGAGCCATGCACACTGCTGGTGGGAATGTAAAATGGCGCGGCTGCTTGGGAAAACGGTCTGGCAGCTCTCCAAAAGGTTAACCACAGGGTTACCGTCCGACCCAACAGCTCCACCTTTAGTACAGGCCGAAGAGAAAGGAGAACATACGTCCGCACAAAGACTTGAGCGTGAATGATGGAAGCGGAATTATTCATACTGGCCAAAGAGTGGAAGGAAGCAACCCGAATGTCCGTCGACTGGTGAGCGCATAAACAACACGTGGTCTATCCGCACAGTGGATTATTCTTCGGCAATAAAAAGGAATGAAGTCCTGACGCCTGCTACAACGTGGATGAACCTGGAAAACCCAATGCTGAGTGAAGGAAGCCAGACGCAAAAGCCACGCACCGTATGATTCTGTTTATAGGAAATGTCCAGAGTGGACAAATCCATAGAGCCAGAAAACAGGTCAGTGGTTGCCAAGGGTTGGGAGAATTGGGGGGGGGGGGGGGAGTGTTAATGGGTGATGAAAAAGTTCTACAATTGATTGTAGTGATACCTGCACAATTGTGAATATCCTACATACCGATGAGTTGCATGCTTTATTTATTTATTTATTTTTTTAAACATTTTTTTTTTAACGTTTATTTATTTTTGAGACAGAGAGAGACAGAGCATGAACGGGGGAGGGGCAGAGAGAGAAGGAGACACAGAATCGGAAGCAGGCTCCAGGCTCCGAGCCATCAGCCGAGAGCCCGACACGGGGCTCGAACTCACGGACCGCGAGATCGTGACCTGAGCTGAAGTCAGACGCTCAACCGACTGAGCCACCCAGGCGCCCCGAGTTGCATGCTTTAAACAGTGAACTATATGGTACGTGAATTCTATCTCAAGAAAACGGTTACCAAAAAAACCCATCGGCGTGAAGAAATCCCATTAAATGTATATTTGGATTGTGTTCAGTTAAAAAAAAAAAAAAAAAGAATGACGGGGGCCTGGGTGGCTCAGTCGGTTAAGTGTCTGACTATCCCTCTCAGCTCAAGTCTTGATCTCAGGATCGTGAGTTCAAGCCTCAAGCTGGGCTCCGTGCTGGGCGGGAAGCCTATTTAAAAAACAACATAAAAAGCGAATGACCCACGAGACCACTGGAAAGGTGAACCCTGGCTATTGAATGGCATTAGAAGTCAGCAATACGTAGCTGAACAGAGAAGGTGCACATACTTAAGCCCATGTGATTACATTTTTCTTTAAACAGAGAAGGTGTATGGAGGATGGCCGCACGTGTGTTCGTGTTACCGTTCTACTCTTATACCGGTTTTTATGTTTAAAAAATGTACATTTTTATATACTTAAGCCCACGTGATTACGTTTTTCTTTAAAAAAAAAATCACACATCTCCATTCTGTTCTTAAGGCAGGTTAGTTTAATTTTATAGGAGGAATACTTTCCAACAATACAAACAATGCAAGTAGGGAACAGTGACAAAAACAGAGATGAGTACTGATTATAACTTATTCCCACGACAGAAGGTTATTTCAGCAGTGACAATTCTGTGATCAGGTGACATGAAGACCAAATTCCCTTTTACTCGTCGCGCTGTTTCTAAAGAGCCCTGGTGGCAGACTTCGGATCGTCTCTGGACCAGACCTGCTGATAAAACACGGCAGCTTTCTCATCCCACGGCACGGTTATGGTCAAGTTCAAACAGAAGATGAGAACACCCCTTACGACAACAGGCCTTCAGTTTTCTGGCACGTGGGGGTTTTCTAGGGGGTGGCAGTCTTAACTAGAAAGAAGCTGGAAACCCAGGTCACGAGAGACAAGCCAGTGATGGTGCTTCCTGTCCACCTGCCAGCTGGGCTGGTCTCTGTCGCCGTCCCTGTGCCCTTTCCAGGCCCTCGCCCTCCACCTCCTCCATCTGGCTGGCTTTTCCTTCCTGGCGCACTCTGGTACCGTTCAGGTGCAAAGGCGGACTCTCGCAGGGACGCGGGAGAAGTAACTGGAGAGGTGACAGACGCAAGCACCCCTTGGACTGGCACCGGAATAGGGATTGAAAAAACAAATGACCAACCCTGGGGTGCGGGCGCACACCCAACAGAAACCTGCATATGCCGGGCAGTGAGAGTTGTGTGAAAGCCCTGGGGTGAGGGCCTTCTGCATTGGCACAGGGGGTTTTCCCCACGTTGCTACTTGATGGAGGGTGCCGGAAAAGCCCCCCGAGGCCCCCCTCCTGCGGAGAGAGCTGCGCGTGGCGGCCGCTGAGGAGCAGCGGCCAGGCAGTGCCTCCAGGACACATTTGCACGGCCAGGGAGCGGTGTGCCCGAGACGGGCGTGACGTGCCCTCCACACACCCAAGTCCGGAGGCAGGCGGTTCTCCGCTGGAGCTGAGAGTCTCGACAGCTGGGGGCCCGCCCCCGGTGTCACCTGCTCGGCCGCGCCGTCTGCGGTCGGGCGGTTCTGGCAAGGACTGATGGTCTGCGCGTCTCTGCCTCTGTTGTGGGTTATGTACACAGAGAAATTAGCAAAAAAAAAAAAAAAAAAAAAAAAAAAAAAGCGAGACTAGAGGCGGAAATACAGAGCAAGAGCTGGGCGCTGCGAACGCACGATCTTCAGTCCCAGCACCACTGACAAACGCCACTGTCTGTGACGGGTCTGTGTCAACGAAATGCTTTTACAAAATTCATTTTTAACAAATGTAAAAAGGCAGGCAGGTTACACGAGGGGGCGGTTACAGACTAAGGAGAAGGGCGAGACACTGATTAGAGGGGGCGGGGCATTTCCCAGGGAGAGGCAGAAAGATCTAGGAAGAGAGTTCGGTTTTCTTTTTACGTTCCATGTGACCCACCTCGTTTACTTCTCTGAGGCCTCGTAAAGGAGAGTGCATTTCATAGATAATAAATATGTATTAGGCGAAATATTTATATCATTTGGCATTTTAAAAGAATATTGGTATATTTTTATTACATAATTTTTTTTTTTTTTTTTGCCTCGTGAACTACTTCTAAGATTTCTTAAGAAATATTGGGTAGAGTCCAGTACTGGGAGGGGGGCGGGTTTTGATTTAAATCAAATACTCTCCTGTAAGAGACCCACTGGGTAATCGTCGTTACCCACACACACTTCCTTCCACAAAAAAGCGCCTTCCAAGGCCATCACTTCTACGTCATAACCGCCACGTCCATCCGTGGATTCACGGAGTCTGCGAACACGCGCGTTCCCGGTTCCCGTCACTTCCCTTCGCGGCACGGTGGTAGCGCAGGAGCTCCACAACCGCCTCGGAGGCCAAGGTCAGGGGGAGCGGACTCAGAAGGCGGGGCTGCCTGCGGACAGCCCCCACGGACAGCCACCACGGCCAGGCAGGCTAGAGGCCAGGATGCCGGGGCTCGGGGCCCGCGTCAGACTCACAGGGGGGACGCACGGGGATGCGCGGAGAGACGGCAGGACGGGAGGCTCGTGGCGCGCACTGCGCACGGGAGACAGCTCTGCGGTGCCCGCACGGCGTGTGACCCGGCCCTGGGCCACCGCAGCGTGCACACCGGGCACGGTGAAGACACGCGAGAGACGGCTACAAGCGATGGATTGAGCACAGAGTGTTTGCGTTTTGGGTGTCAGAAACAAAACCGGCCCCAAAGTTCCGTTCTACTGCATGACAAATACTGAAGCACACAATTTTAGTCTTAAAATACATCTGAACGTCAGTATTTTCCTTCAAGGAAAAAAAAAGTACTATAAATAAATTACAATACAGTGAATTTGCCTGAACTCACTTTGTTTCTGTCTTCCAGCCTTTAAGTCAAATAAAACAGCGTAAAAACTGTACACTCTTAACATGATAGTTGATCTTTTATAAAATAACCTGTCTTCAGAGATGTCAATTTCACAACGAGGGAAAGCCAAGCCCTGTTGCCGTCACTATTATAAAATATATATGTATAGATATAGATGTGGGTTTTTTTTTTTACAAAAGGTGTATATTAATAGCTTTGCACAAATATTTTAAAGACAAATGTAGCTAGTCTAAGAACTTCATGAAAATAAAACAGGCAGATAAATACTTCATGTGTACAAAGCACTGTATCAAACATCGTCGGCAGGCAGAGGAGGTATGTTAATCCTTGGTCTTGTGAAAAATGCTATCTTCTCCCTGGGATTGGAAAGAATGACAGGTTAGAAGCGGATATACGTGCGACGAAAGCTGATGGGAGGCTCTCGTGTCAATGATGGCCTTTCTTAAGCATACAAAAAAAATGAATTTAAATTCCTAACAACACATCTGTCTGTATACAGATTCTCTAAATGCTGATGGAAGTTATGAAGCCCCCTGAGGACAAGGGTTTGTTCCCGGTGCCTAGAACGGTGCCTGGCCTATGGCAGGTGCTCTGTAAATATCTGCTTTATGAACAAATGAAGCTCTCTACAAATGAAGGAGTTCTAAATCATGATTGAGGGAGGGGGGTGATAGTGTTTTATGTTCTTTTATGATGGCGACATGAAAATTCAGCGTATAGAAACATTAAGGCTAAAAGGCACAGATTATTCAGCCATAAAAAGGAATGACGTACTGACACGAGCTACATACACACGCGTGAACTTCAAAGACATTGTCCTAAGTGAAAGCGGCCACGCACAAAGGTCACATAACGTATGAGGCCACTTCCATGTAAGGGCCCAAAAGCCGCCTGGGGGTGCCAGGGGCCGCAGGGGGCAGCAGGGGAACGGGCAGTGGCCGCTTAACGGGGATGGGGTTTCCTTCTGGGGTGAAGGAAAGGTTCTGGAACTGGACAGCGGGGACGGCCACACAACACGGTGACCGTACTGAATGTCACGGAGTTGCCCGTTTTAAAACGGTGACTTTTGGGGCGCCTGGGTGGCGCAGTCAGTTAAGCGACCGACTTCAGCCAGGTCACGATCTCGCGGTCCGTGAGTTCGAGCCCCGAGTCAGGCTCTGGGCTGATGGCTCAGAGCCTGGAGCCTGTTTCCGATTCTGTGTCTCCCTCTCTCTCTGCCCCTCCCCTGTTCATGCTCTGTCTCTCTCTGTCCCAAAAATAAATTAAAAACGTTGAAAAAAAATTTTTTTTTAAATAAAACGGTGACTTTTATGCGTTGTGAATTTCACCTCAATCTTTTAAAAAGTCAGACACAATGGAATACTACGTGGCAATGAGAAAAAATGAAATATGGCCTTTTGTAGCAACGTGGATGGAACTGGAGAGTGTGATGCTAAGTGAAATAAGCCATACAGAGAAAGACAGATACCATATGGTTTCACTCTTATGTGGATCCTGAGAAACTTAGCAGAAACCCATGGGGGAGGGGAAGGAGAAAAAAAAAAAGAGGTTAGAGTGGGAGAGAGCCAAAGCATAAGAGACTCTTAAAAACTGAGAACAAACTGAGGGTTGATGGGGGGTGGGAGTGAGGGGAGGGGGGGTGATGGGTATTGAGGAGGGCACCTTTTGGGATGAGCACTGGGTGTTGTATGGAAACCAATTTGACAATAAATTTCATATATTAAAAAAAAAAAGTCAGACACAAAAGAATATGGACATAACTAATTCTCCTACGAAAAGCAAAAACAGAAAACTGACGTATGCGATTCATACGGTCATATCGGGGGGTACTGATAATGTTTGATTCTTGCCGTGTGGCGTTGCGACAACCCACCGGACTAGTTTACACGTACAAAAGGCACCCGTCCCTGTATGTATACTATGCTTCAATAAAAAGTTAAGTGAAGAGGCACAGGTGATACGTGTGTATATGTATGTAAACCACCGTGTTGTTCACAATAGCAGATATTTGGAAAGGTTGTAAAATAGAGTAGTTGGGCAAATTCTATCTTACATGAAACGTGACAGCCAGAAAGGCTAACAGGTTATGTGGCAACCCAGGATATTTTCATTAAAAGACAAAAAACGAAACGCAAACGGGAACCCGCATTATGACTGCAAGCAGCAGGAACCCAGTTCCTAGACACAAAGGAGCAGAAAACACCAAGATGCTGACGGCAGTGGGGATTCCGGGTTTGTTCGGAACCGCCCGTGGGGTTTTGTCACGCTTATGCTTGTGGTGACGACGAAGGTGTGACAGTGCAAGGAACGCAAGGAAGCGGGGCCGTGGCGCCTCTACCTGAAGGTCTGCACCTGGACGGGCTCTTTGTGGTTCTGCCCTCGCAGCTGGCAGACCCCCTTGGAGGCCTTCCTCAGCATCTTCTCAGCTGCCTGTTCTTGATGGAAGTCAAGTTTGGTCTGTCTCGTCTGGAAGAGCAGCGTGGGACGAACAAGGCGTTGTTGCTAAGCCGCTCCCAGCCGCCGGGTCGCGGAGGGGAGAAAGGCCTGCCCCATCCACACCCACCCCCCGACAGGGAATCTTCACAGAGGCTACTGGGGTCCCCGGGGGGTCATGCCTTGCAGACACCCGACACGGAACGTTCCACCGCAGAGCGGGGAATGGCGATGCCAGCCGGAGGGTCCTGGGGTCCCTCCCTCCAGCGCTCCCCCCACCACCCCGACCCGAGGCGGCTGCAAAAGACGTGCGTCGGCGCCACCGGGGACACCGGCTGCCTGGCCCACGGGGGGAAGGGACCCAGCTCCTTCACACGAGCACCCGGATGGTTTCAAGTACAGCTTCGTCAGCGCGACCGGGCGGGCCCAGGACGCCAAGGGGCCGGCGAGGCGGGCGCCGGCTTCCTACCTGCCTCTCGGCTTCCTTCAGCAGGCTCCGGAACCGCTCGTCGCGCAGCACCCAGTGCGGGAAGTCGGTCTGGCCTCGGAGCTGCGCGTCCTCCAACCGCTGCCTCAGCTCGCGCAGGGCGCAGATCTCCTCGTTCAGCTGCCGCTGCCGCGTTCTCGAGGCCTGGAGATCCAGCTCCAGGTCCAGGGACGTGCGGGCCATGAGCTCGGCCAGGGAGGCCCTGCAGGGCTGCGGGAGGCGGCAGCTTTGAGCGCGTGCGCTGACGGCGGGGAGGGCAGGGGCCGCAGCGAGTCCGGACCCCCTCGCCCCCCGCCAGGTTCTGCCACGCGGCACGCGGGCAGGGGAGGCGCAGCTGCCGCACAGGTCGGGGTGGGGGGGCGTTTGCCCACGCGTGGCCGATGTCAAATGAACCACAGGCGTGGGCGAGGCTAAGTCTCCAGTATCAAGTCAGTGACGCAGGTGGCCCGTCTCCCGAGGCCCCACGCATTTGCGAAAGCGTGAAGAAACAGAGCCGCTCAGACGGAGCTGCCGGGATCGGGGGCGGGTATGATCTTTCTGAGGTTCTGCCTGACAACATACATCAAGCCCCAAAACGTGCATTTTCTTTGGTTACGAAATTTCATTTCGACTTGCACTTAAAAGGCCCAACTCAGGGCGCCTGAGTGGCTCGGTCGGTTAAGTGTCCGACGCTTGGTTTCGGCTCAGGGCATGATCTCACAGTTCCTGAGTTCGAGCCCCGCATCGGGCTCTGCTGACCGTGCGGAGCCTGCTCGGGATTCTCTGTCTCCGTCTCTCCCCAACTCGCACATGAGCTCGCTTTCTCTCTCTCTCTCTCTCTCTCTCTCTTTCCCTCCCCTGCTCATGCTCTCTTGCTCTCTAATAAATATTTCAAAAAACAAATAAAAGGCACAACTCATGACATGTAAAAGTAATCAAAAGTAATCCAATTAAAGTTTATGACCGAGGGATACCTGGCTGGCTCAGTTGGTAGGGCGTGGGACTCTCGATCGAGGGATTTTGAACTCGAGCCCCATGTTCGGTAGAGAGATAGCTCAAAAATAAAGTCTTAAAAAATAAGTTTATGACAGGGGGCGGCTGGGTGGCTCAGTCAGTTAAACGTTTAGTCCGACTCTTGATTTCGGCTCAGGTCACGATCTCACGGTTCGGGAGTTTGAGTCCCAGTGCAGAACCTGCTTAAGATTCTTTCTCTCTCCTTCTCGCTCTGCCACTCCCGCCCCTGCTCACACTCTCTTGCTCTCTCTCTCTCTCTCAAAATAAATAAACGTTAAAAAATAAAGTTTATGACTGACCAAACCTAAATACAAGAGAAAACGGATTAAGTAAATTACAAAGGCAGCAGAAAATACAGCCACTGTAAAAAGTCGAAAAAATATACTGGACAATCTTAAATGATCCATGCTAAAAGATTGCACAGGCACACACGCAAGCTGTCAAAACCTTCCCTCCCGGTAGAAGCCTCAAGTAAGCAAACCTGCCACGTTTAAGAAAAGTCCTGAGATGAAAAGCGAACTTTGTGTATGGAGTGGAGAACGGTACTTCCCGCTCAATGGGAGGCAACCTTAGGAACGGCACTCACTGTAGCACACATCAGTGGGCATCGATCAGTGGACTGAGGAACTGTATGCTTTCTACACCCACGTACACTATTGTGCACACGTACAGCATGCACGCATACGTACATTTAATGCAAATACACGACGTGACTTAACAAACGCAGGTTCATTTAAAAGCACTGCTGAATTCGCGGTAGAGCTCGGTTGGTTCTCCGCAGCGTCCGGAGGCATTCTGGGTCATCACGGCTTGAGGGGAGGGCGGGTGCCACTGGCTACTAGCGGATCGAGGCCAGGGAGGCAGCTCAACGGCCGCCAGCGCCCAGGGCGGCCCCCACAGTGATGACCCAGTCAAACTGCCACCAGCGTGCCGGCTGAAAAACACCGACGGAGCTGAACTCTGTCCTGTCTTCTCGTTCCCAGTCAGCAGCTGCTCTGAGTAGAGCAACGTGGGAATGTGGGACTTACTGTTTCTTTAAAAGAATCTCAGCCTGAAAAAGATAAGGAACTACTGGCTCACAAACTGAAGGCGGCACAACGCTGTCAACCTGCGTGATGTAGAGAAAGAACTCGGTGGGTAAAGGGAACGAAGGCGGTAAAACAGGCCTATGTGGAAGGCTCTGGGCTGAGACTCCCATTTTCTCAACTCTGTGTGTTCCCTTGTCAAAAAAGAGAAAAGGATGGTTTTTTCTCATCTAGGATGGTTGCTCATGAATGTATTATATTTAAAAACGGAAAGATCATGAATTATCCTAGATCATGATGTTATCTTAGGACATTAAGAAATATTGGCAATATTTTGACATTACATAGGCTTCTGAAAATTATAACGCAGTCAATGAGGAAATAAATATATTACCTTTTAATTAACGTGACCTAAAATATTACCTTTTTTAAATTTTTTATTGTTTATTTTTGAGAGAGAGAGAGAGAGTGCGTGCACGTGCACAAGTGGGGGAGGGGCGGAGAGGGAGGGGGACACGGAATCCGAAGCAGGCTCCAGGCTCCGAGCTGTCAGCACAGAGCCCGACGCGGGGCTCGAACTCACGAGCCATGAGATCATGACCCGAGCCGAAGTCGGACGCTCAACAGATGGAGCCACCTAAGAGCCCCCACCTTTTAACTTTTGTAACAATAACTCCCAGGGTAAGTCTAGACTCCGTATCAGTTTCCATGGCACATACCTGCTTATAGCGAAGGGTTCGTCTTTCCAAGGTGTTTCGGACAAAGGGGGACTTCCGGGGCAGGGTCGAACTGTCGCTGTCACTACGATAAAGCTGTGCCAAAAAGAAATGAGGTTCAGAAACACTTTCGCAGAAATTCGATATTCATTCTCTCGGTGTACCCTGAACTGATCTCATTTCTCCTCACGGGTACCCGAACGCGCTCACGGCTACGGGGGCTTTTTAGCAAGACTTGCGGGTTCGGTGAAGACAAAACTACACAGGAGTTTCGAGTCAAACTGAAGACAAGCGAAAACAAACTGAATACGCAAACCAACCCCCTGTCCTCCTTCATGTGCCACATCAACGAAACCACGCGAAGTTTCCAGGGTGGTAGAGTCCACAAGATTTCTGTCTCATTGATACCAACTGTGACGGGACGTCCTGTGTGACGCTCAGGAAGCCAGCACGGACTTCAGCGCCTTTGACTTTTTATCAGGCGTTCTCATTTGCTCTGTTTCCGGCTTTGGCAAGAGCTGGGAAAAAACGGCTTTCCGAGAGACTC
Source organism: Panthera uncia (assembly GCF_023721935.1). NCBI lineage: Eukaryota > Metazoa > Chordata > Mammalia > Carnivora > Felidae > Panthera > Panthera uncia. Next base: position 6,465,463 of record NC_064817.1, on the reverse strand, counting down.
GTTCCTGGTAGTAGGACGAGCCAGCAGCCCTAACACCCGCTCTGCCAGGGAAAAGGTCTGCTTTTAAGAAGCAAAAGAAAGAACGCCTTCTTTATGGGAGCCAAGACATCTGATGGCGGGTTTGCGCTTCAGGATCCGTGTGTATCTGTGCGAAAGCCAAAGTCCTTGCCTTCGTGGCCGTATCTTCCATGCCAATTGACCCAGAAGACTCAGGAAATGCTGTGGCACACCAGTGTACGTGCCTCCCCGCCCCATCATCACAAACATACAAAAACAAAGAGACCTCTAAAAGCATCACTTGTAAATGCACGCTTTTATGCAGGGCGCAGAACACGGCACCAGAGGTGGAAACCTCTCTCTGGGGAAGCAAAGACTTCCTCCTTTACCTCCCTGCCCTGCTCACTGAGCAGACCCGAACCCACCCTGCAGTGGTTCGGCCTAAGGTGAGGAAGGGACGTGAGGGTAGCCTTCTGTTTCGTGCCTCCAGGTGTCTGGTTAAGCATCAGCCCCCACAGGGCTTCGGCCTGATGGGGCGGGAGTGTCCGGGCCTGACCCTGCACGACCCAGGGCAGCCGCGATCGGACGCCTCGCTTCTGTGGGGAGACGCACAGCAGGTCTGGCAAATGGCACAGGAGCAGCTTGGGCCACGTGGCCCCAACCCCCTGCTGTTCACCGCCCCCCCCCCCCAGGATAAAGGATTAACTTTTCCCCAAGAAAGGTTTGGTCCTTGCCTAGCTCCCGGGAAGTGACCCGTGAAGCCCTGGAATGTCTTGCCTAAGCATCCCTGTTTACCTGGGGACCTCGGGCCAAACCACACAGGCTCTGCTGACAATGTGATTTATGGTGGGGGCCTCAGGCCATCAGCTTGACCTCCGGAGGGGCTGGAAACTAAGGTCAGCCATGCAGGCCATCACCTGTGCCTACGTGACCAGCCCCCCACAAACCCCTGGTTGGCAGTACTCCATGCCTGCGGCCTCTCCCGGCAGTGACCAGTGCCAAGAGCCATCCAGGCAACTGGAAGAGAACTGGGAGCTTGCACCAGGTCTCTCCTGAACGGTGCCCTATGCGCCTCTTCCCCCTGCCGACCTCGGTCTCTATGCTTTCATTGTAATAAACCACAATCACGCGTGTAACGGCTTTGCCGAGTTCGGAGTCCTAGCAAGTTCCTGAACCTGAGCATGGGCTCGGGGACCCCTGGACCACGCTCCCAGGCCTGAGCCTGACTCTCTCGTACGACTGAACTTTGCTTTTGCCCAAATGGAGCCAGCTCCTTGGCGGTCCCCTGCAACCGAAGGAGCTTTACCTCCACGAGCCCGATTCAGAGGTGGGAAGGGTCCAAGTTCTCCTCAACCCAAACAGCTGCATCAGGCCACTGTGTCATGACTATTTACCCTTCAAATTCCCTTCTCTTTCCTATTCCGTGCTGTTACTGTCACACCGCCACTGTTCGCCAACCCCCAACACGCTGTCCTATCTTCAAGGACCACAGCGGATTGGCTCTCCCCCTCTACCTACCTCGGGGCTCTCCATATCAGAATCATATGGGGGCTTCCCCAAGCCTGATGCCCAGGCCCCACCATGGCCAATGATGAATCTTGGGAACCCGGGCACTAGCATTTTGTGACGCCCTCCCACCTGCCCAACACCCCCACCCCCCACCATTGCCAACATGACTTGACCGCACGGCCAGCCAAGGTTGAGAAGCACCCAGCATCTCCCGCCATCACCCTCGGGGGGAGAATTTACATGCTGGGGGGGTCAGAACCCTGCCTCAGTGTCCGGAGTCTTCAAGGTTGCCATCCTCCCTGGGACCCCGCTACAGCTACACTTTAAGACCTCCAACCACTCAGTGGCCCGACTTCCCAATCTCAATCCAATTCAGGATACTCCCTGATCCAACCTGTCATTCCTTAGGCCGATGTAGAACTGATTGGCCCTGCTTCCCGGGTACCACGAGCTGGTGTGCATACAGACTGAAAATCTGGGGAGGAATGTATTAGAATCTCGAACAGATGCAGAGTCACATACGCATGGGTGAGGGGAGACGAAGCCACAATACTGATTTTCCATCCATACACGCGTGGTGCTCATCACTGGTATGCCTGGGAACACGTGTGTCTTTTAGCATAAACAGTGAAAATAACACACGACAAAGGGGGTGGGGGGAAGAAAACAGTCCAGACAGGTGGCAACGGAATTTCAACTTACTCTGCAGACATACTGGCTTCGTGCTCCGGGGGAGAAGGTCTGCGAACGGACAATCGTGCTACTCCGGACAAAAGGCGACCCACGGGCCCTGCGGCCGGGCCTCTCCTTCGGAAGACTCGCGACTTCTTCTGGGAAGACATCTTCTGTGTTGGTTTCTTTATCAACCTAGACAGTAGCTCATCGTTACCATGACTTTTTCTAGAACACGAGCAATAAGCTTCACATGAACCGTCCCGGCCTTCTGCCTTTGGAGTTCTAACTGGCATTTGATACTTACGTCCAAAACAACTTCTGCTAATTTCTCCCCCTAATACCCACCTCTCCACCTCCTCCGAGAACCCCTACCTTCTGATGGTTCATGCAAAAAACAAAACAAAAACCAAAACAAAAAAACCCCAACTTCCTGTCATCCTGGACTCTGCTCTCTTTTGTACACACCATATCTGGTCCGAGATCAAATCCTACTGGCTCCAGGTTTATGAGGAAGCATGTTTTGACCGCTTGTCACCAACCTTCCATTTGGGTCACCAGCATCTCGCGCCCGATCAGCACAGTGGGTTTCTCACCGGTGTCCCCCTCTTCCAGATCTCCCTCCCCTCCCCCATCTCTTCTCAACACAGTCACCAGGGAGACTCCGGTGAGGCCGAAGTTAGATCTGGCATTTCCCCTCCTAGCCACACGCTCAAGTGAACTGAAAACAGGTGTTCAAACAACTACTTGTACACGAACATTCAAAGCCGCGTTATCCAAACAGCCAAAGGTGAAAACAGCCCACCTGTCCATGCACGGAGGGCAGTTCCCAGAATGGGCAAGTTCCCGGGCAGGAAGCAGACTGCTGGCGGCCAGGGGCTGGGGAGGGGGGCTGGCAAGTGAGTCTCATAGGCACGCGGTTTTACTTTGGGGTGATGGAAACGTTCTGGAACTAGGCAGAGTGGTAGTTGCTTGCACTGGCGACATACTAAATGCCCCTGAATCGTTTGCTTTGAAATAGTTCATTTTCTGTCAATTACATGTCAAAAAATTATTTTATTCCATTTATTAATTTATTTATTTTGAGAGAGAGAGAGAGAGAAAGAGTGTGCGCGTGCATGAGTTGGGGAGGGGCAGAGAGACGGAGAGAGAGAGAATCATGGGGCTCGAACTCACAAACCGTGAGATCGTGACCTGAGCCAAAATCGGGAGTCAGAAACTTAACCGACTGAGCCACCCGGGTGCCCCCCCAAATTATTTTAGACAAAGGAAAATCAACGAGAAACCTTACGTCAGATCAGGTCAATCCTGGGCCCCAAACCACCCACCACTTTCCCAATCATCTCAGAGAAAAGGGAGGGTCCCGAGTGGACCCTGTGTGATCCGGTCCTTCTACTTTTCTCCGTCCTCGGCTCTGACGACCCCCTGCCCCACACCGGCCTCACTGCTGTTTTCTCAGCCCCCACCCCCGCCCGTGGGCCTGCATGTGCAGCTCCCTGTACCTGAATGCCGTTCCCCGGGGCCCACACACGGCTCCGGAGACTCCTTTCTCAAGGCCTCCGCTCAAAAACTCCCTTCTCGGTGAGGCTTCCGTGACCTTTCATTCTTTTTTATTGTAAAAACCACATAAAATCTACCACCTTAACCATTTTTCAGTGTACAGATCAACAGTGTTAAATATAGTCCCACTGTTGCGACACAGAGCTCTAGAACTTTTTCATCTTCCCAGACTGCCACTGTCTCCATTAAACGACAACTCCCGGTCCTCCCGCCCCCTAGCCCCTGGCCACCACCTCCGTGCTTCCTGTCCGTAGGAATCTGACCGCTCTAGGGACCTCCTGTACGTGCAATCATTCGGTGTTCGCCCTCCTGTGGCTGCCTTATTTCGCTTAGCACGACGACGTCTTTAGGGTTCGCCTCTGTTGCAGCGTGGAAGGAGGATCTCCTTCCTTTCTGAGGCTGAATGACATCCCGCTGGGTGGCTGTGCGGCGTTTGCCTTATCCACCCACCTGCCGGTGGACACCGGGGTGACTTCTACCTGTAGGCTACCACGAATAACCATGTTAGGAACCTGGCCGTGCCAGTATCTCCTGCAGACCCTAGCGTCAGTGTGTGCAGACCCTAGTGTCGGGATACACATCCAGAAACGGCACTGCTGGATCATACGGCAGCTCGGTTAAGCTTCTGAGGAAGTTCTGTATTGTTACCCGTAGAGGCTGCACCGTTTCACAATCCCGACCTTTCTGAGATACAAACGCAGATCCCTGAGATACACTCGCAGCCCCCGTGACTCTCTCAAGCGGCGAGCACCCTCGTACTGTCCGGAGTTACCCTGCTGCCCGCCTCCCCCTCGAGGCACTATTTCCTCCACGGCCACGTGTGCAACGCCCCGCGCCTCCCCGCGTGCACGTGGAGAGACAGTGCAAACGCGGTGAGGGACTGGCAGCTGGGGAACCCGGGTGCGAGGCGGGTGGGCGTTCGTTCTACTATCCCGGCAAGTCGTCTGTAGATGTGAAGTATTTCAAAATGCAAATCGGGGGCTGGGGATGACGACAACCCACCAAACCAGCCGGCCACGGCCCCCTCCCCGTTTGAGCCGAAGCTTTCAAAGGTCTTGAGAAGCTGCCCGATGGCCATTACCGGCAGCCTAGCCCGAAGCCACCCGGTTGGGGCCGCGTGGGCCGCGCCTGGGGAAACTGAGGCAGGCGGGTTCCACTTCTCTCAGTACTTGTGCTGTGAGGGGAGAGCGGGGGCCACGCTGATAAAAAGCTTCGGGGAGTTGAACCGTTTGGGAACAAAGTCTCGACAGAGCGCTGATGCGGTGTCTCCCCACCTCTCCGGCTTCCTCAGACACACATCGCCGCAAGCGACCAAGATTTCTGCACTGAAGATACGGCCGCGAGCACAGCTAAGATCGGGTGAACAGAAGGGGCAAAGGGACACTTCACAGTTCGTCACGTCACCGACGGAGAAAAAAGACCATGAGTGTCCAAAACCCCGGGGACTCACAAAACATCCTGAGCCCCGAAGATGGGAACGGGTCATCGCCCCACAGCACGGAGGGGTACAAACCTACCAGGTTTCGCCGTAGCCGTCCTTTCATTTTACTTGAGAGCTGACGGTACCCGCTGGGCCCATGTGACTCTGTTTCCAGATCTAGGCCCTCATTTCTCTCCCTCGGCTCCCAGTGAAATACCACCTTGGCCGTGCCCCCCCCCCCCCATCCAGCAGCACGGCCCACGTTACACCACACCCTCCCCACAGCCCCGGTCTCGGGTAAGCCACACCACCCTACTCTCGCGTATGAGTCTGTCGGCCCCAGTGTCTTCTCGCCCACCCCCGCACCGACTCCCTCGGTTTCCCATGGAGGATGTGGGCCCTCCCGCTCGTCGTCCAGGGCGGTGCCTGGGACGGTGCGGCAGGACCTCGGGGGGCCGCATAGATCCCTCACCCTCTTCCACTGACCTTAAGAGGTGGAGGCTGAAACTTCTCGGGGCTGTAAGGGTCTGCCTGGCCGGCAAACGTGTGTCCACGGATGGGGTCGGCGCCGACGCAACAGGGCTCGGGGTGCGGGGGGCTGGTCTGGGCGCAGCTGCTACAGCCGCTGTCCACCGAGTCGGCCTGCCAGCTCCTGAAGGCAGACATCGCGAAAGCCCAGACAGGTGCGTCAACGCCGTCTTCCTTCCCCCCGCCTTTTCTTCCCCAACATGGCCTTCCCTGTCCCCCCCGACCCTCTTCTGTTCTTTCTCAGGAATTCCCAGCTGAACTTGACTCGCATGGAACGGAACGGATGCTCACAGCTCCCCAGGATCTCGTTTTTGTTTTTCATTTTGTGGATCCTTCCCTTGCCTCCCCAGCTCACGCACAGAACGTTCTGTGTAACCTCCATTCAATTTGGTAAAACCCCTTGGCAGAGGTGTGGCGTCAGAAAAATAAAATATATCGTTTCTGACAAAACTGGAAAGACAAAACGCGCATGAAGGGGCTGAGTCCCCCGCCGCACTCAGAGCACGGCAGCAAGACCCACGCGCCTTCCGGTGGTCGGAGAGGTGCTTCCTCAAGAAGTAAATGGGCTTTTCTGGTTTAGAGGGAAGACGACGTGACAAGGACTTTCAGTGAGAAGGTCTGTCTGTCTTTATCACCCAATGGCAGCTGCCGAAGATGCCAGAATCCTGAACCCTCTCTCCCAGGCCCTCCCAGCTTCCCGAGGGTCCCTGAATACAATGCTCCCCCCCACTGCCGTGCACTTTCCCTCCCTAAAATCAATTCCTAAAATCAATTCAGGGAAAGCTATCGGGAAGAAGCAGGAAGCTTTGGAAATAGAGGATGCTCTTCACGGAGAAACAGGCAAATAAAGCAATACAAAAGCGCCTCCAGAAAGGACCAGACAGAAATCCATTCACTCGAAGAGCCTGTCCGTCTGAATTATGCCTCTAACCGCAGAGCGGTCTCTACCGAGTCAAGGGTTCACCAAGAGGCTGTTTGAGGTACGATGCGAAGGGACAGTGCATGACTCCCCGGGGGTGAAATGTCCAGAACAGGCCAATCCACGGGGACAGCAAGGAGATGAGCGGTGGTCAGGGGCCAGGGTAAGAGGACAGTGCGACTGCTCTAACGAGAGAGGGGTTTCTTTCTCATGTGATGAATAAAGTGCCCAGAAATCAACTGTGGCGAAGGTGGCACAACTCTGTGACTCTCCCAGTCACCGCGGACTCGTTCACCTGAAACGGTGAACCGCGTGGGAGGGAGATCATAAGCCAAAAAAGCTGCTTAAATACAACTGAAAGGGACCTTATTATACCAGTCCCGGCAGAGCAGAATACTTGTAGCCATTCACAGCCGCTCTCTTTCGGGGACACTCCACAACACGAGGAGAGGGTGAAAAGCCTGCGCGGGGAGCTGGGGACAGGGGTCAAGGTACCGCCTCCTATGGCGCTGCACGAAAGTCCCCGTGAGCATCCCGGCCATCGGGCGGCACGGAGTGTGTGCCCGGCACGTTCCACGGAGGCGCGGGTGAGAAGAGCCTCTTGCCCCGGGGCCCTCTGCCAGGGCGGCGGCCTGGCGCCGGGCTCCGTGCGCCCGGCGCGCGGAAGGGCCCTACCTCTCGGACACGGCCTCGGCCAGCTCCTCCTTCCGCTCCATCTCAAGGATCTCGTCCTCTGTGTACTCCAGCTTCACGCGCTCCTCAGCCAGCTCACGCTCCACGGCCTGCAGCTGGGCAGTGGTCCTGGCCAGCAGCGCCGTCACCGCGTCCTGTGGGGGGGGGGGGACAGGGCGCACCTGAGCCGCGGCTGGCCACGTGTCGCCGGGACCTAGCCTGGCCGGCCCGAGCGGCTCCGAGGGCTCGATTTTAAAGCCACCAACGTGTGGCGCACAGTCACCAGCTCGTCCGCGTTAAACCCGCCGTCACGCATGGCCACAGCTACAGAAACCTACTTCCGTGCCGTCCCCTGACACTGCCTCTCGGCGCCACTATGTTCTGATGCCAAGCGCGCACAGACGCTCGTGAAGGGTGGACTCGCGTGACGGCGGGTGCAGGCGGCAGGAAAGCGGTGGCGCCACGGGTGGGCACACATACCGTCTTCCCGGCGACGGCCAGCGCGGGGTCCCTGGCGGCGGCCCCCGGCCCGGGCGGCCCGCAGCTGCCGAACACCTGCACCGCGTACCAGCGCAGCTGCATCTCGCCGGACCCGTCGTAGTCGGCCAAGTTGATCTGAGCGATGCCCTGCACCAGTGTTAACAAGCAGAACGGGCAGTGAGTGATTTCGCCTTGACAGCCAAGGGGGATCTTGTAAGACATCGAGGTCGCCCTCCAATCTTAACCGGAAAGACGGAATGTTTTCATTGCTATTCGAAGGACTGCAGGAAAATGGAAGTGGTCGCACAGGATCTGATTGAGGGAGGCTCCTCGACGGCTGGTTCAGCCCGCGGAGAAAGTGCCAGAAGGGGGCTGGGGGCAGAGAATGGGCAACGTGGAGTGGTGGGTGGGGCTCAGGGTCTGCCAACTGATGAGCCGCTGATTCGCTCAGGGATTTGTGAAACAAGAGAGGGCTGGCTGACCGCCACAATCTAGTTCTACTGCTGAGGGGGGACACCAAGGAGAACAATTCCAGTCTGGGAAAGAAGCCACCCGGGCTGCCGAGTCGTGGCCCGGGCAGCACGTGGCTGGGGGTACTGAACGCAAGCTGCTGGCGCTTAGTTCCTGGGATACCAGATAAAAGGATAGCCAGGAAATGTGAACTTCAAGTAAACAATGCATTCTTTTAAAGCATAAGTATATCCCAAATGTTGCACGGGACACTATACTCAAAAAAGAACCCATAGTTTATGTGAAATTCACATTTCATGAACCATCCTGTATTTTAGTTTTTAAAAAAGTGCTTTAGGGGAGCCTGGGTGGCTCAGTCGGTTAAGCATCTGACTTCGGCTCAGGTCATGAACTCACAGTCTGTGGGTTCAAGCCCCGCATCGGGCTCTGTGCTGACAGCTCAGAGCCCAGAGCCTGCTTCGGATTCTTTGTCTCCCTCTCTCTCTGCCCCTCCCCCACTTGTGCTCTGTGTCTGTCTCTCAAAAATAAATAACTAAAAAAAATTTTTAAGGTGCTTTATTTAAGTTTATTTCTTTTGAGAGCGAGAGAGTGGGCGTGCGCACGCACTGGCATATGCGTACACGAGCGGGGGAGGGGCAGGGGGGGTGGGGAGAGAGAGAAGCCCAAGCAGACCCCAAGCTGGCAGCACAGAGCCCGACACAGAGCTCAGTCTCGCGAACCGTGAAATCATGACCTGAGCCGAAATCAAGAGCTGGAGCTTAACCGACTAAGCCGCCCAGGCGTCTCCCCATCCTCTATTTTTATTTGCTCAGTTTCTCAACCGTACTTCGTTCCCTCAACTGAAAATGGGGGCAATAGAGCAGTTTTGCAAGTATTAGTTGAGATGACATAGTTGAAGTAGGGCACACCTGGCGAGACCAATGGCTTTCTGTCCTCGCGTGCACTCCCAGGTACAGGCGTCACGCGAGGGGACGACAATTTCTGAGCAGCCCACCACAGGTGAAACGAAGGAGGGAGGAGAGGGAAGGAGCGAGCTGGAAGGAAGGAGGGGATGGAGAGACAGAGACAAAGAAGAGAGAGAGGTAGGCAGAAAGACAAGAGGAGAAGGGGCAGGAGCGAGACCGAGACCGATGGGAACACGGGGGAAGGAAGGAGGGAGGCGGGGAGGCGAGCCGAAAGGAAATGGGGGGAGTGTGGGGGGGAGGGGAGGGACATACCAGCAGTTCTTCCTGCAGCTGCTGATTCACTGAACACACATATAATTGAAGTGACTTCAACGTCAACATGCTTGAATGCACAGGGATTCTGAAAATTTCATTAAATACCAGGGGGGCCTGGAATCCCAGAGCCTTAGAGCAGTAAGTGTTTGGTGTGCCGGAGTCGATCGGTGGCAAATAGACTCGGATGTGTCTGGAACCAGGAAGCGGGAGGAAAAAACAGAGAGGTGACACTTACTGACAGATCTGTGCGATTGAATCCACGAACCACACGCATGGATACACACGTAGGTCTCCCTGTTCGGATGCCCACGGGCCGAGTTTTGAAGTCTTTCGGAAAAGGTCCTTTTCTCAACTAAGAGTAAGCCCAGAGAATTTACGTACCCCTGGAGACTAGGGGGGAAGACACGCGTAAAGAGAAAGGCTTAAAAGTCAGTGCCTGGTAAGTGGGACCCATCTCCGGCTGCGGAGCTCACAGAGGTAGCGCCTTCCAGCGGCAACGACGCGTCTTTCCTTCTCCTTCGCGCAGACAAGGGCCCCCGGGGCCCAGGGAGAAGGCTTTCTGTTCCCCTTGTGGGATCAGAGAGCTGAGCGCCACATCACCCAGCTCCCAGACCAGGGTGCACATTTTAAACCAAAACACTGCCGCTGGCCACTTTCTCAGCATCACCACGGCACATGACCAGCCCGGCCCGGCTCCCTCAACTTCGTCTGCCTCAGGTCAGGACAACTGTCTCTAAAACTTACGATCCTTTGGGTTTCAGACCTTTCCCGGTATTTTCTCAGGAATATGCTTTGGAACTCAGGTTCCAAAGCTGCCTCTTCCCTCTCGAAGCCGCCGAGCAGAACTGGTCGGCGAGCAGGGCTGGCGAGGCGGCCAGGAGCGTGCCCCCCGAAAGGAAACGCTGCCGGCCAGGTAGCCTACTTACACTTTGCAGTCCTCCTTCATGACCAGCCCCGCAAAATTCTTTAGTTGGAACACATTCACGAGAAGACATTCGCTGGCAGTGTCGAGCCTAGAAAACAAAACGCGAGTTCGTTGAGCGCACATCCCCCACGGTGGAAACTTCCTTCGGACCGACAGTGGCGGCCCTCGACTGAGGGCGGTTTTGCACCCCCCGCCGCCCGCCCCCAGACGTGTGCGAAGTCAGGAGACGTCTTACTGTCGTGACCGGGTGCGGGGGCGGGGGGGGGGATGTTATGTGTCAGCGGCACCTGGGGAGCGGGGACCAGGTTCCCGTGCCACACCCTCCAGCACCCAGGTCGGCCCCCACGGCAAAGAACGACCCAGTCCCGGACGGCCACAGCGCTGGCACTGAGAAACACCCGGCCCAATGACGGGGGTGAGCCAAGGAAGTCGTGGGCATGCACGCCTCCCGCCTTGCTAGACGCGACACCGCTGGTTACCGCTCTCCCTGAAACGGGGACTGGGACCCAAAGGCTCCGCGTTGCGGCCCACCCGGCTTCTGGCTGCGGGCACGAGGGGCTGGGCCTCCCCGTCCGTGCCGCAGCGGACACGGGCAGCTCCAGGCGGAGCGTGCGCTCGCTCCCCGGGGCTCTCCGGGCCCCCCGCTTATGGCCCCTGGTCCCCAGCTCCACGAGGGGTCATCCCGGCTGTGACTCTCGGCGCTGGAGGCCAGCGACTGAGCGGCTCAACCCCAACCCTCCGTCCCGCCACCTCCGTCCCCTCAGCCGAGACGCCGAAGCAGGCTGGGGGTGTCCAGGCCGGGGGCGGCACCCGGACCACGGCGGGGGGCTCCCGCCGGCCCGCCCGGCCTGGAAGCGTGAGTCGCCGGATGGGCCCCGCGCTACAGATCATCTCTAGGAGGCTCCTGTACTCACAAGAATCCAACGTGGATCTGGGGCCCTTCGTTACCACAAGCGTCTCCATGTGCAGACTCCTCGGTATCTTCACTCCTGAACAAACCGGAAGTCACAGGGTTATTCCGCAGGGAACCGATCAGCGCCGCTTCGGCGGAAGCCCTCTCGTGTCAGAGGCGCTTCTCACCGAGGAGAGCTTTCTTAAGTTGCGACATAAACAAATTCTTTAAGTGACTGCACTGTCATGGGCCCTGGGGACCTGCCATGCCCTATCTCAGTGGGGACCTGCCTACAAAGGGTTGTTGTTTTTGAGAAAATAACTTGGGATGTCTTTCAAAACCACGTGTGGTATTCACGGCAAAGCTCAAAAGTAACTTTTAAAAAACTTGTGATAAGTGAAATGTCTGACAGACACCTGAAAGGAAACAATGACATCAAACATATCAAATCAAAATAAAGTCCAGAATCCCCAAAGGTGTCCTGTCACTTTCCTTCAGCTTAGGAAGGAAGGGAAGGAGGGAGAACATTCACTTCTAACGAATGCCTTTCTAGAAAAGCGGGTGTCTCTTGTACACGGGTTCTCCTGTTCCAGCTCTCATGGGCTTAAGCCTGAAACTGGCCAGGGCCAAACAGGAAGAAGTCGTCCTCGAACCACGGAAGGAGGGCCAACCTCCAGACGCCACACAGAAGTCAGAGGAGTTTTCTTTGTGGCTCGCTAAGGCCCAACCTATCCAAGTTGAGAGAAGCCAGGCAAAGATTCTAGCCCTGGAGATACACGCAAAGTTTCAATATGTGGAAGTCTCAGTGTGTACACGCGTCGTGCTTAACAGTGACACTGTGGACAGGACGCCTGGGCGGCTCAGTTGGTTAAGCGCCCGACTTCGGCTCAGGTCGTGATCTCACGGCTCGTGGGTTCAAGCCCCGTGTCGGGCTCTGTGCTGACAGCTCGGAGCCTGGAGCCTGCTTCGGATTCTGTGTCTCCCTCTTTCTCTCTCTGCCCCTCCCCTGCTCATGCGCGCTCTCTCTCTCTCTCAAAAATAAATAAACATTCAAAAAAATTAACGACAAAAACAGTAACACTGTGGAAGGGCTGCTGAGGGAGAAGATCGGCTTCTAACCTTTTGGTTGGAGGCTCAAATACTCCACTATCGCTCGCCAGTGAATAATCGGACAGGCAGGCAGACACATGGCGTGCTCTCCTCTCCAACCTCGTGGCACTGTCCTCTCGAAGAGTCACCGCTACAAACAAGAGACACGCCGGGGGTCAGGAGGGGACAGCATGGGAGGCCCGGGACCGTGATGCCAAGAAAGGAACACTCTGAGTCAGCGCACATATGAGATTGCTGAGCGTTCCAGAGACACGCCATGATACAGACATGCACATCATATACATGCATATGTTTAAATATGCTGCACTTCATTTTTCTTTTGATACTGAAAATTTGCGGGAACAGGCTTCTGGTTACTTCTTGAAAAGCTCTTTAAACAGTCACAGATGTCTTTTCACCTGCTTAACCAGCACACAGAACAGAAGATGACAGGGGGACGCCCCTTCGTATCACACTTGGAGAAAAGACCGTCATACCTGAAAGACCGGGCAAGAGACGTTACCCCGAATGTGGACAGCAGCTGTCCTCCTAAATGTATCTGAGCAGGGGACAGGGGCATTTTTCATTTCCTTCCTTATCCGGCATGGTTCCTTCCCACATTTTATACACTAAACACACGCTCTATATTTTATCATCAGAAAAAAAAATTTTTTAATTATCCAAACAAACCCTAACTGAAACGCGGTGACTTTCAGGACACGGCTGACCCCAGACATGGCCTTGGCAACAACCCCTCTCACTGCGGTGTCCTCGGCAGCCCCGGGGCCAGATCGGCGTCCCAAATGGCTTTTCTGGGGCGAACAAGCCACCCTGACGAGGCAGCTTCTTTTTGCCTCGTATCTATTGTAATCAAGAGCCCAACACGGCCTCGGACATTCTTCCTTCCGGCATTTCATCGACTGCCTCTGCCCCGTCCCTCGCAGCGACAAGGCCCTTTCCACCAAGCCAAGCAAAGCGGGCATTCGGTCTTCCCGCGCCATGTGTGAGTGTGCACACGCGAGCGTCAGCGCTCCCCGGGGAGGCAGACGTGGTTAGAGCCCGGGTGCAAACGCGGAGCCCCCAACAGAGCACCGCGCCTCGTGACGCCTCTGCACACACTGCACGTCCCTCTGGCCCGTGCGGCTCCTCTTCGGCCACCTGAGCTCCGAACGTGAACATCTAGGCACCCGTGCACCCCGGACAGGGGGATACGTCCAGTCCACCGACGACCAGCTCTTGTCTCAACCAAATTATTCACGTACCAATTAAATCCAAACGCGTTAAAGAGCGACTGCAGGCTCCTCCCCGGTCGGGGACCGAGGCCGGCTCCATTCTGGGGTGGCCGGAGGCACCGACTCTCAAAGTCCAGCTCTTCCGGTCGCCCCCGCCACAGGGGAGGCCCCAAAGTCCCCAGCTCGGAATTGCAGACGGAACCCCGGTTTGGTGCCCTGACCCCCAGCAGACGGAACTGCTCCTATGTCCGTCCCCAGCCCGGACACCCAGCACGGCTCCTAGACGTGGCTTTGCGTTCCGTCCAGGACATAACTAACACCAGGCAGTGACCCCGAGCACTTCCAGGTAACCCGACGGTACAGCTCTAACAAAATTTCTCCCTCATTGCAATGGCAGTCGATGAGGAGAAAAAGGAAATGAAGGAATGAATCCTCAGTGATCCCAGGCTTCGTCACCACATTCACGGAGCAACTGGCAATGGGAAGCAGTTGCCAGAACGAAGTATGGTGAGCCGCTGCCCTGGGTGAGAAAAAGCACACAGCAGACCCCACGTTACGTGCCCGGCCGCCTGCTCTCAGCCTTCAATGCAACCGGCTGGACCACAGGGGGTAATGGCAATGAGGCAAGGAGGAAACAACCTTCCACACGTTCACCTTAGGAATCTCTGACCTTTCCATCATTAAAGACAGACAGACAGACACTGAGACCCGAGGACATCAACACTGTTTGACGAAAAGAAAATATAATGAAAATCACATTTGGGGCAAAGCTGGCATACTAAAACAATGTAAGCCACTAACATCCGGGAAAAAATACAGAGGAATGAATACTTAAAGCATTTAGAAAAGTTCTTAGACGACTTTAATAGCCATGATAAATACTAATGTTGAAATAATAATTAATAATCATAATAGTAAGATATGCCCTTTGTGGCTAAGCTCCTACCAGCCTACAGACATTGATTCATTGCACAAAGATGTGCCTACTGCCTGACCAACAAGGTGAAGAATTCCAAGGTCACTTACAGCGAGTGTGTCTGTCGAGCCGCATGAGAAAAGAGATAAAAAAAAAAAGCATAAAGTGAAAAAACTGCAGAATTTAAGCCAACAATTTTCAACAGAGTATAAGTATTCGTAATAAAAACGCCAGTAAATGGGTGGACAAAATCAAGGTTTTCCCAGATTTAGATTAGCAAATACTAATGGGAAATGAAAATAGGAAAAGATTTCAAAACCTGACATATTTGGCTTTTTTAAAGATTTTTGTTTTTGAGTCATCTCTACACCCAACGTGGGGTTCGAACTCATGACCCCAAGATCAAGAGTCGCATGTTCCACTGACTGAGCCAGCCGGGCACCCCGGCACATTTGCTGTTTAAAATCCAAGGAAGACAGGGGCACCAGGGTGGCTCAGTTGGTTGAGTGTCCAACTCTTGATTTCAGATCAGGTTGTGATCCCAGAGTCATGGGGTCGAGCCCTGCACTGGGCTCCGTGCAGAGCGTGGAGCCTGTTTGGGATTCTCTCCTCTCTCTCCCTCTCCCCCACTTGTGATCTCTAAAAAAAAAAAAAAAAAAAAAAAAAAAATTTTTTTTTACCCAAAGAAGATAAAAGTATAGTAAAAATATTTAAAATGTTACAGATTACAGTCTATCTTCCCACTCCCCGGTCCCATGTTTTGCCTCCTCAGGCAAAACACATTTAAACACATTTCTTCCATTTAAAACACAATGGAAGAAATTATTCCTAGGGCTTGCTTTGTAAGTTTGGGCAATTTAGAATTTTATCTTACTAAGATTTTATCTTTCTAAAACTTGCTGGAGGTCAAACTCAGACTGTTTTGTTCCTAGGGAAACTAGAAAGTCAGAGGGAACCGCATGATGGCAGGGAGGCATCATAAACGAGGGCTGGGCTAAAATAAGGAAGGTACAGAGATCCTTGCCAACTGTACAAAGCTACGATGACTTTGGGCTCAAGCGTTCCCACACGCATCAAGAGAGGCCAGAAGTCACCCTGTGTCCATGCCTGAAGCTCGTTACCCAACCCAGCCTTCTGGGAGCACCCACCAGGACCAATTCATTCACTGAGCTAAGTATTTCTAAAGACCGGAGTCAACTGACAGTGTCATGTAAGAATCTACCACGAGGTGGCGGTATCTGAACGTGGAGCAAGCAAATACCTCCCCGGCTAAGGAGTCTGAACCATTATAATGTCAGCCAGAGTGGGAAGAAAAATAAAGAAATCAGGATCAGAAAGTCAGTCAGCTCTTCTCCATCCCATCCCGTCTTTCCCTCGGGCCTCGTGTGGATTTTCTGCCTAACAAGACTACTTTTGCATCTCAACCTTTATAAAGACGGGCTGGTATGGGAGGCAAGGCACGGAGAGCGGTGAGCTTAACGACAGATGTGCAATCCGGTCCTTGTTTTGTGTTTTCTTTTTTGAATCAAAGGAGTAAACACGGAGCACTGAACCTGTGACTATAAAGAGCAAAGTGAATGAAGGTCACCTGCATATGTGAATTACCGTAACAATATACCCGGGGGTATGAAAGGTGTGTCTGCAAACACAGAGAAGGCACCAAAGTAACAGATGCCGGAAAGCCACCGGGCTGCCTGAGGACCTCACAGCTCCCTGGTTACGCACGTAGGTGCTAACCGGGAAGATTACTATATCATGTACATAACAACCAGTGTGGTTGTATCGATAAAACTCAGGGTAACAGAATGGTGGAGAATGCAAGAGCCCATCAAGACCGCCTCGTTCAAGGGCAGGGAAGCCAAGATTCAGCCAAGTCCAGGGATGCACTCAAGGTCACACAGCGAACCAGTCAACAGGGCAGGGAACAGAATCTGGGCCTCTAAGCTGCGAGTCTGAAGCCGTTCCCACCAAAACCACCTGGTTCTGTGTTCGCGTTCTATTTCTGCCCCCTGCTGCTGAACTACTCAACGGTACACACCCAGGGTTTCTCAGCGTCGGCACTACCGACATCTTGGCGGATCATTCTCGGAGGTGGGGGGGTGGGGGCGGTGGACTGTGCTGTGCACTGGAGGATGCTGAACCGCATCCCTGGCTTCTGGCCACCAGATACCAGCAGCACCTCCCTACCACCACCTCGGCTGTGACAACCAAAAACATGTTTCCAGCCACTGACAGGTACCTTCCAGGGTTCAAAAACTCCCCTGGTTGAGACCCAGTAAGCTATACAAACACCTAGCGTTTGCTTAAATGGAATGTCTAAAACCTTTCTGCCATGTAAAGAAAAGTTCGGGAACTTCGGGAATGAGACCTGGTTCTCGATCCTCTGTGAAACCCAAAGAAGTTAATCTTGCGGGAGGGTTGGCTCAAAGAGGCACACGGGGTCAAGAAGAGGAAGGCTGGAGCCCAGGCCCTGCTTCGGGCACAAGCCATCAGCTGGAATATTCTGTAGAACGGCAGTCCAGTTCCCCACACAGGCTACGAGCGGACGGACCCTGGCGCCAAGCAGAAGCCGAATGAACTCGGACTAGACGGACCCAGTTTGTGTGCCTCGATTTGAAGACTACCAGAAAAATCGATTTGGTGGAAATGACTGATGCTGACTGGCACGCCTTTTGAAATGACACCAATTCTTTTCAATCCCATGTTTGATAAATTACATCTTTGAAAACCGTAAGGCCAAAGAAGAAGAGACGAAGTCAGAGGGACAAAGGAAGAGGGATCTGTGCTGGGCTACAACCCCACTGCTGCTCCTAGGCCGCACACGCCCCGGAGAACTCACGGAGGCCCCGGTACCTCTGTAGCAGCCTCTGAGTGTGGAAGGCTGTGGTTCTTCCCGTCCTTTCCAACAGGCAAGCGCATTCTGAGAACGAGCCAGATGCCCGGGAAAGGCGCCTTTGCCATTTGAACGATGTCTCCGGGACACAGGCACGAGGCCCGGCTAGGAGAGCACACGGACGGCAGGTGCGCGCCTCCTGGCCCTACCAACGGTCTGGAATTGAGAGCTCGCTATGGAATCGGAGAGCCGGCGGGCTGGCTTCAGTGCCACCGCACGCCATCCCTTCCCCGATTCGGAAACCCTTCTCCCCCCCCCACAGGGCTCATCAATACTTACTTGCGCCCGCGGGAGCAGCAGCCGCTTGGGGTCCTCGCTCGCGAGGTCCTTCCCCGTCCCCGGGGAAGCCATGCGGCTGGAGGGACGCTGTGCCCTGCGAGTCTTCGTCCCCCAAAGCCGAGGCCTGAGCCCGCAGTCTGTCGAGCGCGCCCAGGCCGGGCACCTCGAGGCTGTCCCCCAGCTGGGCCAGGGGCGAGTCGCGCGAGGCCGGGAGGAAGGGCGTGTCCAAGGGCGAGCTCGGGGGTGACAGAGAGGACAGGGAGGAGCGGGAGGACAGCGACGCCAAGGACTGTGGCGTGTCCAGGGAACGCCTCTGCCTGTGGAAGCCCGAGGGGCCCGGGGGCTCGAAGAAGGGGGCGTCTCGTCCCAGGGAGTCGAAGGGGATGAGGTCGAAGCGCAGAAGCTGGCCGCACTCGGCGTCCGGCCTCTCGTACTGTGGGAGGCCGTAGATGTCCGTGAAGCTGACGGAGCTCAGGGAACCGCGGCTGGAGGCGAGCGAGCCCCGGCTGGAGGCCAGGGACCCGCGGCTGCTCCCCGAAGACACGGTCAGGGTGCTGGCAGACAGGCTGAAAGGACAGACACCCCGTGCTGTGAGACAAGCAGCCTGCACACCCCGGCTGGAGCCCCACCATTCTCCGCTGCGAAGCTGAGCGTCTGGTCTGTTCTAGAGGGAACGAAACCCTGCCCAAGGCTCCCGTGAACCAGAGCGGGTCTTTAGCCACTTGCGAGCATTTAGAAGGCGACTTCGTTAATATTCCCTTTGTTTCTTTCGAATATCAGCAGAGAGCAGCAGTTAGCATCAGAGACTCACGCCCGAGTCCCCGGTCCAGCTCAGACGCAGAGTAGCTGGGTCCGCTGGGTCAAGCTGTCTGCCCTCTCGGAACCCCCTACTTTTTCACTGGGAGCTGGGAAATAATTCCTGCTCCCTCGTGACATTTTTAGGAGTAACTGAGGAAATACTACATAGATAGCCCTTACATTATGTTTCACGATACGGTAAGTACTCGAAAGCAGAAGCTATTACTAAGCATCCAAAGCTTACTTTACAAATAGTCATATCATTAAAAAAAAACAACAGAAAAATATCCATGGGCATATGGAGATGAATATACATGCTTCGGAAGCGGTGGATTAAATTACAAAACCGACGGACGAATTTGACTTCAGACTCGTCATTCTGCAGCCAAGTCCGGTTCTCCTCATATTCCCTGAATCACACATTAGCAGCCTCTCTGAAAAATACAACGAAGCTGCTTTTCTACCCTGTGTTTACAACCACTTCCGGCTCCAAGTTCTGGTACGAGAAAAACAAGCCAGAGGGAATGAAGACGTTCACGGACGCGTCGTTCTAACGTGACGGTAAGTTACCCACCTTTTTAACTGGGACTGCAGATAGGACGCTAGGCGGGTAGCCTCTTCTAGCTGCATAAGCAGACAGTTTCTTTTTTCCTGAAGGAGAATCCTGTAGGTAAGAAAACGGTCCGTTGGTGGATTTTTCAGAGACAGAGTGAGTGTATTTTCCCAACAAGAAATGCAACTGTGAATTCCCCCCGCCCCCAAAGATTTAGGTTTGAAAGACTAAATTCTAAAAAACCACACTCAGGTCACAAACACCAGGATAACACAGACTGGTTTTGTCTTGCTTGAAAACGTACCCCCAGCACCCTGAGCAGTGCCTGATACACTGTAGGAGCCGAGCAGGTGCGTGGCCGGGTGGACGGACGGACGGGTGGACGGATGGGTGAGTGGGGGGGGGGCATATGGATGGGGGGAAGGGGTGGGGGGTGAGTGGGGGACGGGGGTGGGCAGGCACAGAACAGACAGAAAGGATGAGGAGCTAGACTAGAAAATGGACTCCAATGCAGAACACGCAGTAATCTACTGGAATTTCTTAGAACAAACCCGGGTCCCTCATTTAAGGCCTCTCCAGGCAAAAATGCATACAATTCTAAAATCTACAGAATTAAAAGATCAGACACAAACAAAACAAAACAGCAACTGTCACAGGGTTGGAGACAATTTTTCTCCTCTTTCCGCTTTTTCTACTTTATTATTTCTGAGATGAACTTTTTCCACTACACTAAGCCCACTGCCTAGAATAGAGCCTGACACGTACAGGCACTCAACAGTCACCGAATGAATGTATGAATATGTTTGCCTCAGAACAAAACAGTCCTTGTTTACAAATCAAACAATGGCATTGTAGCATGGGACCAAGTAGGCACCCTTAAAACAGCTGCTCTGTCCTTCGACAGGGGAAAGGATTTATGCCGTCCCGATCCCCAGTGACACTCACGACCCCGGCGCCAAGTTCCTACCTGACAATGAGGACACGGAGGCCGAGACGGGCAAAGACTGGCCAAGCAGCGGGCACATCTCAGCCCTAAGACGCCAACGTCGGTCACTCTGGCCCAGCTCCACACCGGCTCTCTCTCACACCCCTCAGCCTATTCGCAGGGAGAGCCTCCTACCTCGGGGGCCCACACTTCCGGTTCCAGCACGCATCAAGTGGAGGGAGGCACGCGGAGAAACAGGCCTGCCTCCACCAGGCCCACGCTTCACTGCTGCAGGCGCCCTCGAGGGGCACACGGCTGCAGAGAATGCTCCCGAAGTGTTCGGTGCGAAAGCGCTGCCGGCACAAGGGTGTGCCGTCCTCGCCCAGGGCCGTGTAGTGGCACCCGTGGACGGCTCTCTCTTGGGCTGGTCCCACAAGAGCCTCCCTCAGCCGGATGAGCTTGGCTGAGCCAGTCCCGGACCTAGGCATCGAGGGGAACGGCGGCTCCATGGGGCTCCGTGGATTTGTACCCTGGGACCACAGCACTCACGTGTGCCAGGGTTTCCACACGGCGAGGGCAAATATAGTCAGGGGTGCATGGATGTGGAGTCTGGAGAAGCAGGTGGCGTTTGTGGGACCGGATCCACCCCCCTAAGAGAGAACCAACCCAATGAGCGCTCAGGCCCCCCTAGCCAGAACACGCACAACAGAATACCAAGGGTAGAGCGGAAGGTAATGTTGAAGCAGAAGAGTCTGGAAGCACAAGGGCACGGATGAACACTTCAGTTCCATAGTCCCGTCTCAGACTCAAAATCAACTCCGTGTTTACTCTGAGTGAAGTGACAGGCCACGCTAGCATCTTAAGCTAACCAGAACACATCCCGCCTATTGCTAGGAGCTGGGCTCTCCGAACACCAGCACTGCCTGCCAACACTGACATCGGCCACTAATGTCACCACACAGACCTCAGCAAAAAACGATCACTATCCGAGCATCGATAACCCCCAACACAGAGAACGGGCTAACGGGATGAACTGACAGTTCTAAGGGCCTCCGTACAGATGAAATCATTCAGCTGACTGCTGAATCCACGTCGGCAATGCTCACGCAGATGCCGCGTACGGTCCTCTTAACACGCTGAAGTTGAAGGTCCACTAGGTCATCAGACAGGGTGGGCTCACCAAAGCTCAGCTGATGCCCTCAGATACCCATCCGACAGCCCCGAAACGTGGAGGTCAGACCCAGCGTTTGGCGCGGCCCGTGGTCACACGCGCCAGATGGAAACCAGGAGACCCCGCACATCCCAAAGCGCCGAGCACCAAGGACACGGGACGCTGTGCTGGCTTCACCAGCCAAGAGCCCAGGACAGACCAAGGAGAGGCACATTTGGGCACGGACACACGCCAGGCTGCCGGCTTCCTGCCGCAGCAGAGACAGCGGGCTTTCCTGGGGGCGAATCAAGGTCGCAGATGAAAGGAA
Organism: Panthera uncia; assembly: GCF_023721935.1. Taxonomy (NCBI): domain Eukaryota; kingdom Metazoa; phylum Chordata; class Mammalia; order Carnivora; family Felidae; genus Panthera; species Panthera uncia. Next base: position 6,444,035 of record NC_064817.1, on the reverse strand, counting down.
GAGGTGGCTGGCCCCAACGCCCACAATGGAGGAACGCGGGCTTCCTCTCCGTGCCGGCGCCCGCCTCCCGCCCTCCCGCCGGCAAGCCCACGTCCAGGCTGCCGTCTTGCGGACCGGAGGAAAGCACCCCCATACCGGGAAGGGGTGCGGTCTAAGCGCGCGGCTTCCCTCGCTCCATCCCCTTCTCCATCCCCTCCTGCTTCTGTCCAGGAGCCAGGAAGCTCGGGAGCCCTGGGCAGAGCCGGGACCTCCTACAGAAGGGAAGGCGCGCGCTCCCCGCGCCTTCTCCCTTCGCTCTACTTGGCGAGGAGACACGCCAGGCGGTAGATGCCTCGAGCGCCAACGGCAACCGGCACCGATCTCGAGTCACGTGCCAGCTCTCCGAGTCAGCTCTTCCGGCTGGTTCTGCACTAGCAGCCGGGTCCCCCCTGCCCCCGACCCCGGGGGGGGGGCCGGCGCACCTTTCCGTGGCGCCCTGCACGGACGTGGCCCGCGCGCGCTGGATCTCCTCCTCCAGGCGCCTCCGCTCCTCCTCCAGCCGGGCCACGTCTTCCGCCGGCCTCCGCTGCTGAACGATGAGCTGCAGCTCCTGAAGCAGGGCCTCTTTCTCCTTGATTAGCTGCAGCCGGTCCCTGTCGGCCTCGGCCAAACCCGGCCAGGACTCGTTGTCAAGCTGGGCCAGCTGCTGCTGGATGGTCGACACCCTGCAAGAGACGGGCCCAGAAAAATCCATTAAGTCAAAACGTCACCTTCCCACGTTCTCGGCACCATCACGCAGATCCTAGAAACTCACCCTGCTCAGTACATACTGAAGTTAGCGCACCAAGTGAACCTTCAGTGACAGAAATAAAGCGTTTGGAAACGAGGAGTGATAAGAATGACGCGTAGGTCTTTTGCACAACGTCCCCGGGTCTAGACTGGGGACGGCAGTGAGCAAATCGTGCTTGTTGTAGAGAAATGACGGAAAGGCTGGCGTCCTCCACGTACCCGTGCACTGTGCTGTCTCAGGTGCACGGTTTCCCACATGGCACTGTCGCAGAGCAGGATGGAACCGGCTCCTTTCTCCCCATCCCCCGTCATCAGTAGCTAAACACTGCGCCGGGTACGTGAGACATGCTTCTGGCTTCCCGCCTCGTCTGCCGTGCCTGACCGCCAACGCCACGTAGACAAAGTGACAGGACAGCCACGCACCCCTCACACTGCTTCTGGATAGAAAACCCCCGAAGGCCAGTGATCTACCTCTCCTGGTTCTGTTTGCTCTCTCCAGCACCAGAGACCTTGACCGTAGGTGACATTCAAAATGCTTTGCAGAGAGCAGACACTCGGCAAGGGCTAAGCGCACGGAACTGGGAGCAAACATGACCGCAAATATCCGAGAGCGGGAGGGTCGGCCCTGGCAGGCGTGGGTGTTGGCGTGAGGTAATCAGGGGGGTAGAGACCGGTCAGCCTCGCTAAATGCATCGGCATGACCACCCTCCGGGTGTAAGAACGCGGGCTCTGTTGTCACCTTCCACGGGCCCAAACTTCCATGCGTTCACTTGGCAGACCGCATCACCGTGTGTCCCTGCTGCTGAATGCAGACTAAACGGCAGAGATGCGGCCTGTATCTTCAGAGCAATCGTTTCATGGCCAGAGTAGACTGCTGTAGGCCCTTCAGGTTTAGGTGTGGCTAAATATGAGGCCTATCTGTTTTCAGGCAGAAGCGAGGGACGCCAGACTTGCCCCGAACCCGGCGCCGCGAAGGACAGACAGACATTGGCACACGTGCCCCAAAACCCAAATCCAGAGACGTCCCTGAGGTCGCAGAGAGCGGTGAAGAAGGGGCAGCGGCAGGGGCACGTGGCCCTGTAGCCTCTAAGGCAGTGATTCTCAAAGTGGGGTCCCGGACCGGCAGCCTCAGCATTACCAGGAGTTTTGTGACAAACGGCAACCTCGGGCGCCACCCCAGACCCGTAAAAGGAGACACTCTAGGGACGGGGTCGGGGCGATCTGGACTTTAACAAGTCCCACTGGTACTTCTGATGCTCACCGGAGTTCGAAAAGCCTCTGACCCCGGGCAGCCCGGCCTTGTCCAGAGGATCCTAACTGGCCTTGGAACTCTCAGGGGCTCACATCAGGCTCCGATGTGGCGATCCTCACTAAAATGGGAATGGCAGGAGTGCCCCTGAGGCCACCCTGTCCCATGCCCAGGGCACACACACTCATCAAAGCTGGCATCCCGCCCACTAGGTCCAGCCCTCAGAATCCTTCTCGACACCAAGCTCCCTGCAGACGCTGCCCACCCATCGACTGGTGTCGGTCCACGTGTCAAAGCCTGTCAGCCGGCCCTGCACTAAGTGAGGCTCCTCTGAGCTGGATGTGAGCGTGCGGGCTAGCCGGCCCGGCCAGAGGACTGGGTAAGACGCCTTCTTCGAGTACCAAGCCAATCCGAAAGCCAACGGTTTAAAAAGGGAGTGTACAAATTACAGTTTCAACGTGTGCATTTTACTCAAGTCCAATTCCCCAAGAAGGTAAAGAAAATAGTTGAATGTCAGTAGCTTTATTAGGCAAGTTCTTTTCCAACTTAAAACTAATTTCCTGAAAATGTGTTGGAAAATGGTGCCAAATCATGTCACTGAAAAATACTAATGACAGAGGCAGCTGAACAGGGTTAGGAATCCAACTGGGCCTTAAGCATCCATCTATGTCTAATTAGTGTAATTAAAATTTATGGCAGTCATATAACTGAAGCCCAAGGAAAATACACTGCAAGTAGGCCCATAAATAAGTTAGTGCCAAATCAGACATTATACCCAATGAAATTTCTGGAACGTTCTACCGTAGATCCAGACAAGTCCAAAGTAAGGAATAAATATGAAGGGGCCGAACAACAATGAGCAAATTCATCGCGTCCTCGTAAGTTCTCATGTAATTTACCTGACCAATCCACAGGAAAGCCTCTCTGAACCCTGCTAAAGTTAGCAGTATTACTTTGTAACGTGTACTGATTCTCCTACATCCACTACAAGCGGACACAGTTTAAAAAGCACTGCCTCTGAGTCTCTGAGGTGTACATGAGAGGCGATCGTGATTCTGTCCAAGCCGGCCAGGCACAGGTTAGCTGCCATTCTACGTGGATTCAAGTTGCCGAGGGCCGCAGGGCGGTGGAAGAGCCAGTCCTAGCTAATCCTACTCTTTCCAGGCAGATCTCAAGTAATATCCACTATCAGAAAAAAGAATGAGGGGAAGAAAAGAATTACAGGCGGGAAGAGAAGCAAAGCGCCAGCTTCGAAAGGGCTGTCCGCCGAAGGCATAAAAGAAACAGCACGGCGGCCGACGTGAAGCACGTTTCTGTGACTCGGCACAGCTCGCAAGAAAAATAAGCAAAGCCACGCGGCAAGGGACAACGTCTGTGGAAGAAACCAAAAACCGACGAAGTGGACTTCACGCCACCCGTCGGGAAAAGCTGCCTGGGCTGTGCCGAACACTAGGCAAGCATTTCTACGCTTGAGGATAGCGCTCTTTAAAATACATCTCACAATGATGCAAGCGATCGCCTGGTCATCTGAGAGCTAGCTATGAATCTAGAAGACTATTGACACGTATCGCAAAGCACCATTTCTTGCCCTGTCTCCCTACTCCAGATGCAGGCACACGGGACCTGCTCTGGGCCGGGTCGAGAGCGTGGCACACGTGTCTTGTGTGTGTGTCCACACTAAAGCCCAAAGCTCTAGAAGGATTCCTTCACTCATTTCTGGTGCATTCACCGAGGGACAGACAAGACGGCTTTGCCTTTGACACAGTACGCCTCGTCTACTGTGCCGTCCCGTGCTGCCAGCCTCGAAAGCAGCCATCTGCCAGGAGGACCCGTAGTGTGGTAGGTTTACTGGAGGAGACTGACTTCGCGCCTAAGACGCAGCATCACTTCCGGTGCCCCTTCTTCCACATCCACACCACACAACTGATCTGAAGGCTGGAACCCCACTCCTACGAGTACCATCATCCCAGTTCTGAGCACTCTGAGGAAAACAATCTCCAGAAAGGCTTTCTTTCCTGAAATACCATTTCGGTGAAATTAAACACATGAAAGCAAACCAAGGCCCTGAGGACGGTTTGCAAAAAAGAAACGTTCCCCAGGTCATTTTGAAGGGAGTCCGAGAGCCGCTTAAAATTGGGGACGGTTTATTTCCTGTAAGTCAACTGTATTCTGTACTGATTCTAATTTTTGATAGGTAATACATTTTATGGCTTACATATAATCTCTCACAAATGCCTTTAAAAGCTTCGGTGGCTCAGTTGGTTAAGCATCCGACTTCGGCTCAGGTCATGATCTTGTGGTTTGTGAGTTCGAGCCCTGCGTTGGGCTCTGTGCTGACAGCTCGGAGCTTGGAGCCTGCTTCGGATTCTGTGTCTCCTCTTTCTGCCCCTCCCATGCTCATGCTCTGTCTCTATCTCTCAATAATAATCGTTAAACAAATTAAAAAAAAAAAAGCTTTAAAACGTATGTCCCTGTGCTCATGATGGAGAAGAAATGAAGGCAAAGCCTCAACCAAACACTGAGCCTTCATATTTATTATGTAACCTCCAAATTCCATTCCCTGAACAGGTCTAAGGTAGACACAAGTAATATATGAATCTTTTGTCCCCCTCGCTGTTTTTGCCTGACCACCTGTTCTGTTACAGCCCAGGCGCCATTAAACCATGAATAGAAAGGTGCGTTTATGCTGCAGAAACTACTTAGGCCCCCACAGTTCACAGAAGCCCTAAATAGTGTCTGCATTTTTCTGAAAAAAATAATGCACTTCTAATACAGCACAGTTCTGAGGTATATTTTACATACCCAGAACAATCCTTGGTTTTTTCAATTTATATACAAATTCTGCAGTCTACTATATAATTTTGCATGTTCCTAAAATATGGTTGCTTTCCGGAAGAGAAATGGAACCCCAGGCAAGCCAAGGTCCCATTTGACGCTTGAGACATGACAGACCCCCCAGTGCCACACTCCGGGACGTCGTGTTGGCTTAGAGCCTTGTGCCTTCAGATTTCAATCGCAGCTACAGATTTGACACTGCTTATGTTTTCTCTCCTTAGTTTTCTTTTTGTAAATATCCATGTACGCGAAAAGCAAAAGTTCAAGAAAATCTCAGTTGAGATCTAGGTCAGATGGACGATAAAATCGCTTCAGCTGACTGAGCTAAGCATCAATAAACCGCTGTCCATTTGGCTCAGCTCTCTATTCTGTGTTGGAAATTCGAGCTGAATCTCCAATATGTGGTGTAGGAAGGGTCCACTAACACCCCCAAACCCTTCCCTGCCCTCGTGTCTTTTCCCCTTTGAGGGTACAGATCTTCAGAGCGCAACTCCTTCAAATGAGAAGCAGAGCATGTGTAGGCTTCTTTCTCTTGGCCTGAATGGGGAAGAAGGAGCCAGCCGTGGCAAGGATGCTTTCCCACGTCGCTCCTGGCTGTGATTCACTCACGCCCGAGCCCCGATACACAGTCACTGCAGAAACGAAGGAAAACTCCAAGCGTCTGATCAAATTCGACTGGAATCCTAACACGACTTTGGTTTCTGACGACAGATGAACAGCAGGACCCATCCTGGCAACAAACGCTAAGACACAAAAAACTGGATGGGTCCGATGTTTTGTTCCTATCTGGACTGCGAGTGTTTCTATGGAAACAGCTGCAGTTTGTGCACAGTTCTGGAACGAGTGCTCTTAGGTTAAAAATAAGGAACTATCTGCGTCACTGGGACTGCTTCGAGACTCGTTCCTCCAAATCGGCTTTGAAAAATTCTAAAATTTTCAACCAATTATGTGGAAGTATTCCTATCATAAGGGCTGCCTTGAGAATCCTAAGTGATGTTCCTGAAGGGAAACCCAGAAGCAGTTGTTTGGGTACATTTTCCACGACCCAGAGTTGAAAACACAACACTAGTCACCATGATGGTGATTTGGTCGACAGAATTCTCTAGAAATCACACTACCACTTGGAATTAGGAGTTCCACTTCCACTAACTTCCTTTTAATCTGAATACACCCTGGAGCGCCTGGGTGGCTCAGTCGGTTGAGCGTCCAATTTCAGCTCAGGTCATGATCTCACGGTTTGTAAGTTTGAGCCCCGCATCAGGATCTGTGCTGACAGCTCAGAGCCTGGAGCCTGCTTCGGATTCTGTGTCTCCCTCTCTCTCTCTGCCCCTCCCCTGCTCACGCTCTGTCTCTCTCAAAAATTAATAAACATTAAAAATTTTTTTTAAATAAATAAATAAAATAACCACTCTCAGGGCACCTGGGTAGTTCAGTCAGTTAAGCGGTTAAGTGGCTGACTGATTTCAGTTCAGGTCGTGATCTCACAGTTCTGTTCCTGGGATCGAGCCCTCAGGGCACCCTGTGAGATTCCTCTTGTTGCTGTAACAGAAGACCACAGATTCGGTGGCTCAAAATAGCACACGTTGTTATCTTCCAGTTCCAGAAGTCACAAGTCAAAACTGGGTGGGCAAGGCTGTGATCTTTCTGGAGGCTCTAGGGAAGAACCCATCCCACTGCCATTTCTAGGGGCCGCCCACAGGCCTCAGCTCGTGGCCCACGCCACTCTGATCTCTGCTTCCCTCCATGTCTCCTTCCCTGACCGTCCCTCTTCCAGGGACCCTAGTGATGACACTGAGCCCACTTGGATCATCCAGGACCATCCCCCCATCTCCAGGTCCTTAACTTAATCCCATCCACAGTTTCTTCTGCCATGGAAGGCAACACAGTCACAGGTTCTGTCCACAGGACACGGACATCTTGGGGAGGGGGGTGGTTCTGCTAACTCCAGGCACTAAGTCAGGAGTCTGCCTGGCAGGCTGGAGCCCCGGTATGTCTGGGGAACACCGAGGGGTCGGCTCGGCTGGAGCAGGGCGGGGAGGGCGCGGGGAAACGGGCTAATGCCCCGAGTTAGCGAAAACCTGCTCCTGTGGGCCCTCGCGATCCAAACACAGTAGGGATTCAGGAGCAAAACAAGCAGCCCGAGAGTAAGGCTTCTCAGCCAAGACACCACCGACAGTCTGGGCCACCTGAGTCTGTGCCATGGGGCCATGCGGCATCTCTGGGCTCCGCCCGCTGGTTGCCGGCAGTGCCCGGTCTCTAGTCACGGGGACCAAAAACGCTCCCTGGGGAGCAAACATTGCCTCCTTCAATGCTTGAGACCCATGCGAGGCAGAGGAATGACAGCATCTAACACGTTTTGAAAGGATCACTTGTCTGGAAAAAAATTCCGACAGAGCAACTGAAATGACCAAAGGCTACACAAGAGTATGCTGAACCGCACCAGGAAACGCACCGTCCACACCAGGGAGAAGCGCATGGCAGCTGGGAGGACGTCTCCGCCCATCACTCTAGGAAAACTGACAAGAAATGAAGACGTTTCATGATGCTAAACGCATGTGAGAATCAGGGCTCTCAATCGCCATTCGCAGCAGTGCAAAACTTTCGGCGTACGTGCCTTTAGACCCACGCATCTCATTGCTGAGTCTCGGTCCACGGGAACCGTCATTCCTGCAAGGCTGGGGCCCACAAAAAGACATGCAGTTTGTGGAAAGGGAAAACTGCAGCCATCGAAGACGTCTAGCCGCAGAGTGATGGCTATGCCTCCTAAGCTATGCATCACGTACCATATTTAACTATGCTGGGCTTAATTGATTTCAATGTTTAGATAAAAGCCTGGAAGGTTTCACGTCAAACCATTAATGGTAGGAAGTGGGATTAGAGAAGGGAAAAACAGCTGGTCTCTATTTATTGATTGCGCCTTTGACAAAAACGATGTATTCATGTATTGTTTTTGTAATAAAAACAAAGAGGAAAATACAAGTGTGCGTGCACGTATGTAAGCATGCCTGTGGTATATGCGGACATCACGTACAAGCATACACGGGCATGTGTTTCTGGCTCTGGCGCGTGTACGCATATGTTCACGCACACACGCACGCGCAGCCCCAGCAGGTACTGCCCGGTGGGTTGGGGGGAGGTCCTCACCCCCAGGCAGAGCCGCTGATAAACTCACAGATTTCTGTTAGCTGGGGAGGAGTTTATCTCCCAAATAGGTTAAAGACCATATGCAATCGCATCACATACACCACACAATTGTTTGGAAATGCCCCGAACAGGGCAGGTGCCGGGTAGAAAGAAGTACGATCTCCCATTCTCCCAGCGGCTTCTCTACCCACTGGAGCTCCCGGGGTCACCCACGCAGACCACAGGCGTGGCCCCGCTAAGACATCGCAGTCCTCCAGCACAGAGAAGGGTTTCTTGGCCTCGGCACTGGGGACACACGGCAGGGATCATGCTTTGTGTGGGTCCGGCCCGTGCGCCGTAGGATGATGGAGTGACAGGCCTGGGCCCCGCCGACTGGATGCCGATAGCAGGTCCCCCACAGTCGTGACAACCACAAATGCCTCAAGACAGGGCCAGAAGTCCCCTGGGGGTAAAGGGTCCCCCGCCCCCGAGCTGGGAACCCCTGTGCTAGAGGGAAGACAGGCAGCGCTCGTGCAAGCCAGCCCAGGAGGTCCTCGCGTAAATGGTGCCAGTGCAGCCCAGAAAGGCGTTCCCAAGAAGCCCTCACTGTCCCACAAAGGCTGAAGCACCCAGGGCAGGACTCCACCCCCCACCCCCATAGCTGCAGTGCGTTTCCTAACAAGGTTCTGGCAACCTTGAAATATTACTTTCATTTAAAAGATATTGATGAAATGCAGTGTCCTCCCCTGCATATCTGCCTTAAATACTTGCCTTTTTGCCCAAATGTATTATCTCAACATTTAAAAGGTGACTCCCTGTGTACCGATGCTATCTCTAGAAAACAAAAAAAATCACTTGCTATGTTGAGAAAATGTCACAGCAAAGCACGTAACAATTAAGTTCCTAAGTGTAGCAACCTTCTATTTTCTGCATTTTAAAACAGCGCAGCAAATTCCAAGCACCCACACTGCGCAGTCCAGTAGAAACATGCAAGAATGAGCAGAGGAACATTCCACGGGGACAACAGCCCCTGACAGACGGCAGCGACCTCAAGAGCAGGAACGCGCGGTAGATGGACAATACGGCCACGGAGCCCAGCAGCACGGCTGAACGGATCTGGCGGCAGTCCGTGTGGAAACATAAAGCCCACTGCACATGCGAGGGGGGAAGCCAGGGAGAGCCGGGTGTCAGAGCTCCGAGCAAACAGAAGGCCCGTGTCAGGCTCTCTAGCAGGGGAGTCATCTGATCTGCTTTGGTTGCTATTTTTACATTTTCTACAAAGGCAACCAAGTGGATTACCAGACATCAGGAATGATACAGTCGATCGAGCAGACCCAACTATTTCCCTTCCAGAAAGGACTCCCTCATCCCACCGGGCATTCCGCTCCTTCTCCCCCACCCTCCAAGAAAACAGTTCGCATGTGACTCAAGAAACTTTTTTTCAAAACGATATGCTTTGTAGCTTTCCGAAGCACAGATTTGGAAATGATTTGGTTTTAAGGCTCTTTTCAAAAGACACAAAAGAGAGAAAGTGTCTAAAAAGAGGACACAAAAGCCACGGCAGGGTCAGAATATAGAAAACGGGGTCCTGGGGACATGGGGAGGGGTATGACGTGCTAAAAACCCTGCCTGCCTGTGAGGACTGCACGCTGCCTCTCAATCCTGCCCCTGGCTACGGTTAGGACTGGGACAGGGGGACAGAAAGATGAATTTTGAAAATGTACAGACAGGGTCGAGTCTCAATTTTCAGAGGGCAGATGATTTACAGCAAAGGTCAACGAAAGTGGCTACGCTTCGGTTCTATCGAAATCCAAACAGACCGGGGGCCGCCAGCGCGTGCTGACCTAGTCCTTATTAACCCGTCTTTTACACCAAGATGCGTGGCTTTCTCCATTAACCTACGGAGTCGGAAAGGGCACATATAAAAGACAAGGCGATTGTGTTGAAGCCTTGGTGGGAAGGCAGGGAGGGCGGGAGCCGGGTGTCTCTGTCTTTATTAAATCATGGCTTTATAACTGTTCACAAGAGTGACCGTTTCACATTTTAAATGCATATGAAATTCTGTTGTGGGTATTAGGAAGCTTCCACAGAAAGGAAGATCTTTGATTTTATATTCTATCAGACACTGCTTTCTGAGAAAAAGTGGATGATCCCACACTGGAGTTCCACAAAACCTCTTTCCATGGGAGAAAGGAAGGAAGCAGAAGGCAAGATTGGAAAAAGGAGCTTCTTACCTCTTTCTGGCTTCCTCATACTGCCAATTAAGCCTGACTCGGTCTACAAGTCTTGTCTTATCATCAAAGACAAACTTTCCGGAACAGAAGGAAAAAAAAAGGGGGGGGGGGAAACATATTAAAACATATTTTCAAAATAGAAAATTCATTTCAACTTTTAGCAACAGTGAAGAAGATCTTATTTTGTCTTTAAATTTCCACTTTTCGGGACGCCTGGGGGGACTCAGTCGGTTAAGCATCAGACTTCAGCTCAGGTCATGATCTCACAGTTTGTGAGTTTGAGCCCCACGTCGGGCTCTGCTGACAGTGCAGAGCCTGCTTGGGATTCTCCCTCCCTCTCTCTCTCTCTCTCTCTGCCCCTCCCCCACTCGTGCTTGATCGCTCTCTCTCTCTCTCTCTCTCTCTCTCTCTCTCTCAAAAAAGAAAACAAATGTCCCCTTTTCAAGGGTCTGGAAGGAAACACACCAAATAATACTTAGCTGTCACCTCTGGTTGCTAGAAGCTGGGCGTGGGGCTGGGAAGCTCTGCTTTTCAAACACTGGTGGGTCTGTATTTTTTAACAGTGGAAGTGTGTTCATCTATTGTATAATTCTTAACAACAAATTAAGTTTAAAAAACAAAATAGGGAATTCCTTAGTAAAAGTTGATACAAAGGCATAAACGTCTGTCCCACTTTGTACAGTACATTTTGTCATTCTTCAATAAATGCAGAATAACGATGTTCTCCTGAGAAGTCACACGATCGGAAGACGACGGACTTAGCTGTGTTAGGCATGGGCTACAGGACTCCTTCTAGTGTCACATGGCATGTTAAAGAGTTCAAGGTCAAAAGGAAATAAAGCAAGGTCTGGAAAAGCCTGGATCGGGGCACATCACCTTAGGAGTTAAAATTGAAATGTGGTGCCCTGACATGATCATTAGTTGTTCTTATTTTCTTACCAATTACACCGAACAAAACAAATTCCTAAAACAAAACAAAAAAAGACCTGTATGGGAGGTAATCGTAGCTCACCTTGGTCACTTCTTTCATTCCTGGAAATCTATGACACCAATTCATGAAACCGATCCTCTCTGTAGATCTGACCTTAACTAGACCATAGCCTCCAAGTCATTTTTTTAAATAACGTCATGCCAGCAAATATTTGAAAATATTCTATCTGAATGATTAGTGATGAATTTATCGATACCAGTGTTGATACACATCAATAGGAATGTCTTTATCTTCATCGTCTCGAATGGCGAGATGGAAGAAATGCCTTATGAGGGGCTGAGCATTCTCCGATGAGATGTGTCATAATTTTACACATTTTACAGCCTCCCCACGGTTTCCTCAACACACACACACACACACACACACATACACACACTCCTATGCTTTGACGTCACATCTCCAGAAGCCATCTACGCTGGAAACGAGCTACATGTCACCTCACCACCTTGTTTGTCGGAGACTCCTGCAGCTGACCCATCATCAAGACCAACAGATATTTCTTCAACCTGTTCTTGATGCTCCTGTAGATCTCTAAGCTCTGTTTTTGCACTCTTCTTTGAGAACAAAATGGACATCTTGGTCAAAAAAGGAAAAACCTACGACCCAATGGATTCAGCAGGTTCCTGCTTCACAGTTCCTACGTAGCATGTACCCCAACCGTCGAATCCCGGCATTAGGCCTGCAGCGTGTATACATCTGTGTTTGCAAAGTCCTGGGGTCAAAAAGCATAGCCAATTATGTCCACACCCATCCCACAAAACTGATGACCCAAATTGATAACTAAGCCAAGTACGCAGACGTCTAAGATGGTGCCCAGTAGTCTCCACCTCTTGGGATTTGCCCCACGTGTGAGCCCCTTGAGAGTGCTCTAGAGCCACGATTACCAATAGAATACAACAGAGATGATGAGAAGCCATTTCTGTGACCAGGTTACAGAAGACAGTGACTTCCATCTTGCTGGCAGACTCTCTCAGCTTGCACACTTTGATGAAGCAAGCTATGGTGCCAGAGAGGTCCATACGGCAAAGAAGCAAAACCCTCTGTCCCACGACCCGTGGGGAAGTGAATCCTGTCAACAATCACGTGAGCTTCAAAGTGGCCTCTTCCCCAGTCAAGTCCTTGGATGAGACTGCAGCCCTGGCCGATGCCTTGATTGCAGTTTCGTGAGAGCCGCTGAAGCAGAGGGCCCACCCAGACTCCTGACCCACAGTAGAAGTCTGAGATAATCGAAGTGTGATGTTTTAAGATGCTACATTTTGGAGTAATCTGTTAGGCAGTAATAGCCCACCAATCCAATTACGGCCTTTCAATATCCTTTTTTATAACGACATGATATAAACAGGGGTTTAGACATCAGAAATGTTGATTCAAACCCAGCCAGCCCTGGCTACATGACCTTAGCTGACTCAGCACCTGATCCCCTCGTCTATCAAAAGTATATGGAAACAACTAATAAGGTAACAGCCATGAAGCGGTCAGTCCAGGGCCAGCCCCAGTAAACTCACAAACGATAACAATTTACTCCTTGAGTTACTGCAACGGCATGACCAGCCACTCCCCACCTGATATTTTCAGAAAGTCTTACCTAATCATTAGAGAACCTTTGTTTCTTCCAAACTAGTCGAATCTCTAAATTCTAATCCTACCCTATGATAACGGCAATTATTCATGGAATTCAATGAGTCTTGTACTTCTTTCTTTCCTGCACACCAAACCCTTTAGGCAAAAATAGCAGGCATTTCTGACTTACAGATTCTTTTCTGTGTGTCTTTATATAGATGGTGACCCTATCCTTTAAAACCAAAATTGCCTGGTCAAAAACGTCTACGCAGACTTTTAAAAGCAAGGAGGGGAAAATTGAAAATAGGGCTGTTCTGGGACGTCCAGGACAAAGAGTCATTATTTACCATAGCACTCTCAAAGAGATACTATTTGCCTAAATTTCAAAATATTAGTTAATTATTTAAAACCCAGAGTTTTTGTCAATGGTCTTTTCCCCTTGTTTCCTTTTCTTTATGTAATTTTGGGGAGGGCATTCCACATTCCATTGATGTCTCATCTTTACTTAATAAGCTCTAAGAAAAAGAAGCCATCTTTTTTTTTTCAATTTGTTTTCCATTTGTAATAAACTTCACTCAATAACATTACAACAGGAGTGTCTTTAAGCATTCACCACCCTGCTTCAGATGATGACTGCCAACTTTGTTTTTGTGGCTAACTCAAAGCTTCACTAATTGCCAAAAGGGGCCTTATGAAATTCTTCCAAGTCCCAACCAAAATTAATTTTGATTCAATTCAATTTCCTGACATTCTTTTAGAAGAATAAGAAATAGCATCAAAGTATAACCCAAGGGTGCTACAGCCACAAAGCCTCGGAAAATCACTGGGCGAAGCCAACGATCGGTAAACTATGGCCCCCGCAGGCCAGATCCAATCCTGTTTTTAAAAATAAAGCTTTATTGGAACACAGCCCTGCCCATTTGTTCGCACACTGCCTATGGCTGCTTTTGCATTCTAACAACACAGTTGGATAGTTATGGCAAAGGTCTAAAATATTTACTATCTAGGGGTGCCTGGGTGGCTCAGTCGGTTAAGCGTCCGACTTCGGCTCAGGTCACGATCTTGTTCCCGAGTTCGAGCCCCGCATCGGGCTCTGTGCTGACAGCCTGGAGCCTAGAGCCTGCTTCAGGTTCTGTGTCTCCCTCTCTCTCTCTGCTCCTCCCCTGCTCACGCTCTGTCTCTCTCTCTCTCTCTCAAAAGTAAATAAACATTAGGGGCGCCTGGGTGGCGCAGTCGGTTAAGCGTCCGACTTCAGCCAGGTCACGATCTCGCGGTCCGTGAGTTCGAGCCCCGCGTCAGGCTCTGGGCTGATGGCTCGGAGCCTGGAGCCTGTTTCCGATTCTGTGTCTCCCTCTCTCTCTGCCCCTCCCCCGTTCATGCTCTGTCTCTCTCTGTCCCAAAAATAAATAAAAAATGTTAAAAAAACCTGGTTAAAAAATAAAAAGTAAATAAACATTAAAAAAAAATTTAATATTTACTATCTGGGCCTTTACAGAAAAAGTTAGCTGATCCCTGCTGTAAGATATCATATGTCTGTTAAAAACACACCTAAATTCAATTCTCAAAAGGATTCTGCCATTTTAAAGAATCACAAGGAGAGAGGTAATAAGCAATTCGATTGCCTTCCAGGCCCTGGGACCTTCACAGCTGGATTTTTTTCCTCCAACGCAATGGCACAAAAGCCAAAACATCTCTGAAGAGAAAGTGGCAGAGGAAAACAAACGAGTGACGAGTGACGGCACCGCGAAGGCGGCTCTTTCCTCTCCTGGCACATTCGGCCCTCCCCTCCACCCCAGCCCCCGGTTCCTGGCATACCTCTCCAACGATGTCGGTCTGAGACCCAGCGTCGCAGAACTGTTGAGGTAAAGAATCGCCAAGCACACCTGGATTGTGAGGGAACTCCGGCAGAGGGTCGGTGAGAGAAAAGCTATTCCTGAAGCCGTCGGTCAGCTTGGCCAGGCTCTGGAAGAGAAGGAAACGAGCCGCCTGAACAGAGGTGGTGACGCTTCCCTTCCCGCTGAGGGCCGCCCCTGGCCCCGGCCCACCCCACCCCTCCCCCACCAGGTGGAGAAGCCAAGTCTACCGCCACGTGCACCTTTAATACAATTCTTCGTCATTTACGTCCCCCTGTGACCGAGTCCCCCTGCCAGCATGTGGATAACGTAGACAACTGCCGGGGTACCACTGTTACTGTTTTTCTTCTTTAGGAAACACAGCGTGTTTCAACACACACACACACACGCACACACGCACA
Organism: Panthera uncia; assembly: GCF_023721935.1. Taxonomy (NCBI): domain Eukaryota; kingdom Metazoa; phylum Chordata; class Mammalia; order Carnivora; family Felidae; genus Panthera; species Panthera uncia. The sequence continues at coordinate 6,429,021 of NC_064817.1, read as the reverse complement.
CACACGCACGGTACCTATGTGAGACGGTGGATGTGTTAACTAACTTTATCATGGTAATCATTCCAGGTTATATATGTACATCAAATCATTAGGTTGTATACCTTAAGTTTATATAATTTTGTCATCTGTACCTCAATAAAAGGGGGGAGCACTGCCATCCAAAACGTTCTATCAATAAATGAGTCTGAGATGAATGCCACCTCGAGATTTTGATAAACCACACAGAAGCAAAACCACTCCCAGATGATGTTTACGTATTTTCACAACCTGGTTTTTCAGGTGACTGTACATGACCAAGAGTCATCTCACGTGATGTCAGTTGGCCAAAAACTAGAGTATGTCTTCTGGCACACGTAACCCCTTTGGGTGCAAGTCAAAGAGCAATGAGATTTTCTACAAGTTTTTAGAAGACTTTTGAACGTTTTTATCTTCAGCAGACATTGCTGTGGACACCAGGACCCGCAGGAGCGGTATAACACACGTAGCTGGTTCTGGCTCTAGACAAAGGCATCTTGGAATGGGCCGGTACCATTAAGCTCATAAAAGAAAGACAGAACAACTTCTTTGATTTTACTAGAGAGGACGTTCCCCATGCCTCTCCCAGGAGCGTCTCAGAGAAGATGCTGGGGTCTGAAGCTTCTTCTAGAAATTCTATCTCCAGCCTCGAAAGTGGGGAACCCACTCAAGGCAACTGGGCGGTCGCCCCCGCCCTGCACGCCTGGATCGGCCAGTGCGGAGCAGTTAGCGCAACCTCCAGGGGCAGAGCCTCCAAGCCCCCGTGGCGAAATGCCGCTTGGTTCGCCCCTGGGGTTTAGGCTCACATTATGATGGGTGACATCCATACGGCACCTTGTCCGACACCGCACTCAGAGGCCTCAGTAAATGGCAGTAGCTGTTCTTGCTACCAGTGCTCGGAGACAATCTAACCGTCGATCATTTACTTTCGTGACCTGGAGAGGGCGTGTGAAAATACAGATGTGTGGGCCACACCTCCAGAGCCTTATCTAGTAGGCCCGGGGCAGGGCCCGGGAATGGGCAACTCAGTGACCACTGTGGGGACAAGTCTCTTGGATCCTTGACCTCAGGAAGCACTGCCATGGAAGGCAGCTATCTGTGCACTTGTCTCATTTGGCCTATGAGTCTGAGCTCTGCTTCACGTGCCCTTCTATGCCCTACGTTCTGCGGAATCTAGACCGGTGCCTACTAGGTACTCAGTGTGTGGAACACGAAATGAAAGCCGTAACAGAAACATCTGAAAGCACCCGAGCATCAAGCAAAAAGGCCAGCGCGCACCCATTTGCAAACACTCAAGCTTTTTCTAAAAATAACAACATCTACAGAAGCGCGAGGAACAAAAAAGAACACGATATAATGCTCCACTGACGGCAGCCACGGAACTGAAATGTACGCACGCAGTAGGGTACTTCGCGGCCACGTCAGGGAATGAAGCGGCGCGTGGTGGACAGATGCGGAAAAAGAGACGGGGTGTTATCGTTAGGTGAGGAAGCCGGGGCAGGGGAGCAGCAGGCATAGTCCTAGCTCCCCGTGAGGATGGCTGAACACGCGTTCACACTCTCCCGCGGCTGCATAAACACTAGCCGGGTATACGGGAAGCTAATAAAAGTAGTTACAGGAGACAAGCGAATGAGGCAACAGCAAGACCTGTCATCATAGACTTTTAAAATTATTTTGATTATTGAACAATAGGCATCACCCATTTTTGTGGCTTAAATCGTGTCCTCCAGAAAGTTACGTTCAAGTCCTAAGAATCTGGGAATGCGGGCTGCTTTGGAAATCGAGTCCTTGCGGACGGAATCAAGTTAAGGTGAGGTGCTACAGAATTAGAGTGGGTTCTAATCCAGTGATTGGCACTCTTGTAAGAGGAGACCATTTAGATGCGGGGACACAGGGAGAGCACCAGGTGACGAGGAAGGCAGAGGCTGGACCAATGCAGCTACAAGCTGAGGGATACCAAGGAATGCCAGAAGCTGGAAGAGGTGAGGAAGGATCCTCCCCTACCGCCTCAGAGACGGCAGGGCCCCGTCGGCACCTTGACTCTGGCGTCCTGGCCACCAGACCCTGGGAGAATCAATTTCTGTTGTTCTATGCCAGTGTGTGCTCCTTTGTCATGGCGGCCCTAGGAATAACTAATACCCGTATTTGAAAACATTTTAATATACAGTATACATAAATATACACACATAAAGAACATATATACACATATATGTATTATATATGCATGTATTTAAAAATATATGGATTGCATATATAATACATACATAACATAATATATATGGTAAGTACACATTTTCCTAAAATTTTAAATAAAAGACAGACGCGTAGGCAGGCAGACGAACGGACATGGGATCTGAAGAGTGCCAGGCCCCTACCTGCATCAGGTCCCGCCTCTCCTTCTCGCCTGTGCAAATGGCTTTCTTGATGGTCCGGAGCTCACTCATTATGGCCTGTGCCTCATCCAGCTTGTAGTTGGTGTGAGTGCTTGACATCTTACGATCAATCCTGGTTAAAAAATAAAAATAAGAGATTATAACATTCCATTACACAATAACAACAACAACAACAACATAACTCAAAAGCTTTACAGAAAGGTGGGAAACGGTTAAAAGCGTTGTGGCAAAGAGAAATAAAGATCCCATAAAACCATTCTTGCTTGTGGTAAACACGCAGAGATGAGCCTTGGCCGGTGGACGGTTTCCTTTGCTCCAGGAACATCCAGTGCAGGTGAGGACCTTCGAATCAGGATTCCCATGACCTCTACTAATGATCAGGCAACAACACTGGCTTAAGTAATATCCTGAGATGGTAAACTCCTCTCTGAGAGGGGGATTATGTCTTACTTGTTTATCCCCGGCATCTGGGTTAGCGGTCAAAACTGTCCATTAAATAAACATACGAATGACATCTGTGTGCAAGGAGAGCATATGGGAAACAGCAAAATGTTGTGAACTTTTAATAGCGATGCCTTCTATAAAATTGGAAACTCTGTCTCTGCTACCTTCTTCCATCTCATTCTCGTTCTGATCTCCCTCTCTCTTTCTCCTTACTACTCACCTCCTCAGTTCTTTCTTTCAATCCAAACATCCATTCATCCATCCTTCCTTCCATCCATCCATCCAAACTCCCTCCCTCCCTCCCTCCCTCCTTCTATCCTTCCCTTCCTTCCTTCCAGCCAGGCCGCCCCCAGGCACACAAGGCCTGCTTCCAGGTGGTGGAAACAGAGCGCTGACCGAGAGACTAGGCCTGGCTCTGGCCTCCACAAAGCAGGCCGCCTCCCGCATACAGCACGTCCTTTGTCTCGCCTCCCTTACCTAAGTCTTGAGGCTTGGAAACCCGCAGGGCTAAAGCAGTTGGAATACTCTGATCCAGAAAGGGGCACGAACTCCGCGCTTGAAAGTAGTTAGCATGCCTTTCAGATTCCAGACCCACCATTACGCAGGTTCCGGTTCGACACCGTTCTTCCCCACGTTACCGGAAAATCTGGATCCTTAACGGCCAGCCCAAACTCGCCGGTTTTCCGCTCACGAAAGCATCCTGGCACACTGGTGAGGACCAGTGACGCTGCAGCACTACAGCGGGACCCTGGGCAAGCGGCTTGGCCTCTGTAAACCTCAGGTTCACGTTTCCCCCACTTAATGAGGAAAGGCCAGGCGTGTAATGTTAGCGGTGATTATTATTATCGTCAGGATAACACTGAATCTGTGTATTCATGGGAGAAAAAGTAAATAATTCACCAACTCTGGTTCTTTAGGCCCGGAGTTGATCTGAGCTCTCACGACCCTTGGAATAAGAGAAGGACAAATACACCAAGGCAGGAAGCCATTCCCTCCCTTTGGAACCGGGCTTCAGGGCTCCACGGCCACTGCTGGCACTGCATCAGCTGCAAATCACGTATTTACGAAACCTGGCCCTGAGTTCTCTTTCACGGAGTCAACGCCACGGGCCCCCACCCATCCAGGGGTGACACGCTTCCATCCCAGCAGGGCCTGGCCACGCGTTTTCCCATTTCAGCTGTTCTCCAGAGAACCAAGGGTCTCCAATAGAGGGCGGAAATAAGAGGCCGTCCATCTCACAGCACCACATCCGCTGAAGTGGCCCGGTTTTTCTTGCAGGGAAAAGCCAGAGTCGTTTACGTAACAGGGTCTCCTGGCACTGATCCTCTGATAAAAGGCTTTCCAATACATCTCATTTAATGTCACAGCCAACAACCCGCAGAGGCTCATGAAGTCGGTAGAAGGGTTCCATCGTTCTCAGACAAAACACCAAGGCCGGGCAAGTCTGACTTCCCTGTAACAGTCAATGCCCAGCGCCTCTGCTAACCAGGTCGACTGCTCCAGAACGAAAAACGCAGCAAATAGATCCTCGCCTGACGCCGACACCCCCGTGGAGAAATGAACTCCACTGCACCGAGCACAATGTTTTCAAGTGCTTGAAAATCAAAGCTAATCAAACAGCCACAGAAGTACAGACACACGCTCCCGGCGCTAAGGCTGTGATGTGAGACCCTACGCATGTCAGCTCCAGCTTTATACGTAAGTGTTGTGACTTCCTTACGGCTTTCAGTAGCAAGAACGCCTGCGCGTGGCCATCACATCAGTAAACCCAGGGGCTGAGCCAGCAGCCCGTCAAGGCACCAGGCCCCATGACGGGAACGGCTGCCACACATAGGAAAACAGGCCGCAATTCCCTCAGGAAGAGGGATCGGCAGCCCCGTAATTCATGCCGCCGGCGGACGCTGCACAGCACCTGGGAGAACGGAAGTTCAACTTCAAGGCCACGGACCTGCGCTCTGGCCTTGGCTATACCCAAGTGGCTCTGGGACCTCGAAAAGAATGCAGATTGGCCTAGAACAGCTGTCTCCGCTCTGTGCCAAGGGTGTCCGGCGCGGGGAGCAGGAGCGGCTACAGGGAGGGCCCGTCTAGGGCTCGAGGACCCTCACCCCTGCTTCAGCGAGCACCTCCCCTTTGCTCCGTCTCAGACATTCTGGTTGGTTCCATAGAAGATGTCATGTGCAGGAAAGGGAAAGGAAAAAGATTCCGCTGTTAAAAAAGTGCGAAAGCTATTAGGGAACATGATCTTGAAGTCCTGGTATTTCAGAGAGAATACTGTTATTTAAAAACAGTTATATACCATTATTGTATTGTGCATCATATTTCACAACTGTATGTCAATATTAATGTTATAGAACAGAACATACAATCATCTAAAAGGGTCATTATGTATTATGCAAATATAACCTTAGGTAAACACTCTATCCGGTATATATTATTTGATTACACTATATAATTATAGAACTAGTACATTACAATAGTTGAACGTGCCAAGCACCTACTAGGCACCAGGGTCTTCCTGCACGTTTGGCGTCTGTCACCTCGTTGAGTCCCCTCAGCAGCTTTATGAGGGAAGCATAACCCTCTCAGATTTTATAATGAAAAACCTGAGGCTCAGAGAGATGACCTCCGTGGCCCCAGATGACAAGCTAAGATCCGGCAGAGCCGCAGTGTTTCGAACCCACGTCTCCCAATTCTCAAGCCTGTGTCGGATCGCCAAGTACAGTGCTGCCCCCTTGATCCCACAGGCATACTCCTGCTCAGAGCGGCCAAGGTCGGTCCCATATGCTTTTCTAAGGGCAGGCAAGGCTTCACAGAATCCCAACCACTTCCATTTTTCAACGATGATAAATTTCATCTAATAAAAACTTCAAAGGGTAGGAAACCCCTTCCTTCCCATCTGCAAAATTCATTTCTTTGGGAGTTTTCTCCCTTTGCTCCAATTCCCCCTAGAACTTTGGTCAAATTCAGAGGATGTGGTCAGTGATTTGGTATTTTCTAAAATACCAATATACTCCATTTCATAAAGAAGATCGTAACATCTGTGACTGCCAAGGAACTGTCTTTTTCTTTTTTTAATTTTAATCAAGAGCCCAAGAGAGTGCGGATACGTCTCAAATAAAATGACAGAAAAGTGGTAACTGTCAACAAAAGGTAAAAACTTAAGTTAGGACGCCCGGTGCTATGATCTGAATGTTTACGCACCCCCCTTCACATGCTGGGATCCTGACCCCCAGGGGGATGGTGTTAAGAGGTGGGGCCTTTGGGAGGCGATGAGGTCATGAGGGAGAAGCCCCCATGACTGGGATCGGTGGGATCAGTGCTCTAATAAAGGAGACCCCCATAGAGCTCCCTGCCCCTTCCGTCCTGTGACGCCACAGCAAGACGGTGGCTACACAGAGGCCGACCAGGCTGGCACCTTGATCTGGGACTTCCGGGCTCTGGAACTTTAAGAAATAAATTTCTATTGTTTATAAGCCACCCAGTCTGTGGTATTTTGCTTTAGCAGCCCAAATGGACTGAGGCACAGTGTAAAAAAAAAATCCAGTACCCAGACCACAGTCTCCACGTTCCAACATCTTGAAGCAGCCTCGGGGAGGTTAAGTGACTTGCTCAGGGTCACGCAGCCAGTAAGAGGCACGGTGAAGTTCACACCAGGGCCGCTCACACCGGCTCTCAGCCTCTTCATCACTGGGCTAGCAATACGCTCAGAGTCAAGGCCTCCAAATTCACACTGTGTCACAGCCGAAGGCCACCCCCACAGCCAGTCAGATGTGGTCCCAAAGTAAACCGGTGCCCTCCAGGGTCTCCTTTTGAAAGAAAGGGTTAGAGGGAAAAGGAGAAGGTGCACCTTCAGGCGATGACAGCAGTACGGGTGAGAAGGCATTTCAGAGCATCTATGAACCTCCACCTCCTACTACCCTGGTTTCCGTGTCTGTTGTTGGATTTAAGACGTCAAGAGAACCGCACCGGCAAACGCAAAACCAAATGGCTCCTTCAACCCACAGCCTGGAAGAAAAGGGCTGCCAGGCCGCTGAAGATATTCCATGTTAATACCACACATTACAACCCAAAAGAATGAGGAGTTTTGTTACGACTCCACCTTTTACATCACCGGCTCTGGCAAGGGGCCCTGAAGGGACCTCAGACAGCTTCCGGCAGCTTTCTATCAACAGCAGGGCCTGTGTGCAGCAGCAGACCTGTCCCGCGACCAGGAACAATGTTCTTTTTGTTTCCGCCCCGCTGCTGCACGCTTTCCAGTTACCTGAGCGGTGCCGGGCTTCCGCACGGGCTGTACCTGACGGGCTATGTTACTGGGAAACTGTCGGCCTCAGCCTGTTCCAACTGTGAACGATCCCATTCTCTTGTGAAAACGCTAAATCCCCTTGGAGAGAGAACGCTCATTCCCATATCTAATACCGCATCCTTCTAGTACAGACTGCTCGGGAGCGTGCAGTCACTCTTGTCTGAGACACGTGGCTTTCACTTTGCGCACACCGCCCAAACGGGAAGACGTTCATCAAGCAATTACGAGGCTCGAAGAGAAAACGGTAACCCGTGGCGAAGAATGTGCCCCCTGGAAACTGGTCGTTGGAATATTTCGTGAGCCCCTCTCTGTGATGTCAACAGCAGGAATGAGGAACAGGATTTCTTAAAACACAACAGAGCACGGCGCGTAGACGACAAGGTAGTGCCGGAGGGCGGTTAATAAGAAGGTGACCGGGCCGATGTACACAGTCCTCCGGTGGTCCAGGCAGCCCAGAGGGTGCCAGTGTCCAGCAGTGACGCGAACCGCGTCACAGCTCCCAGCGGGCAGGAGCGGCGACATCAGCCACTCCGCACAGCACCCAGGGCCGGGTCCACTCGTGCCACTCAGCCCTGCCCTGTGCCTGAAGCGTCTGGGTCCTGAGGACCCAGCAGGGAACAAGGCAGAGTCCTTGTTCCCATGTGGCACGATGCGAGTCAAGAAGAGAGACCACAAAAAATAAATCATTAGGGCAGGCAGCGATCGGCGTTTTAAGGAAAACAAAGCCAGGTTCCGGGACAGAGTGTGACGGAAAGGGCTCCTTTTTAGGTCCAGTGGTCAGCCAAGGGTCTTGGCAAGACACCATTTGTCCAGAAAACTACAGAAAGGAGGGAACAGGCAGGCAAGTAGAATTTGGGGGAAAGAGTGTTCCAGGGACAGGGGGCTGCAAGTTCCAGTGGGGAGAGCCAGCAGGGTGGTCAAGGGGTAGACACAGAGGAGTGGGGGTGACACTGGGGGAAACGAGGTCAGGACAGGGGCCAGATCATCCAGGAGACTGTATTCTAAGTGAGAGAGAAAGCCCCGGAGAACCACAAGCACAGACAGCATTTGAAAAGTCCCCACGGCCACAGCGTGAGAACGGTGAGCCGTAACAGCCACCGTGCTAGAAGCTGGGAGAAGGGAACGGGGGTCAGGTGTGATAACGGCACACCAAGAACAACGGGTGGTAAAAAGGTGGGCAGGACAGTGCCCCCTGCCAAAGCGTCTCGGGCTGTCACACCAGCTCTCGGGGACCTCACGGGTGTCTCGGTAGAAAAAAAGGCTTTAACGGCACGTAAGCGTGGGAAACTCAGGGTGAAGCAACGTTAAATGAGCTTTCTGGCTGCAGGACAACTGGGAATCTAACACGAGGTACGTTCCAGATCTCCAGGAGATCTAGAATAACTAGAGAAGGAACTCTCCCACACCCACTGGCACACTCAGCGCATTCTTGTACATCACCCGTTCGGGGAGCTGTGCACATGCCACTCCTGAGCCCTCCGCCTTTGCCCCTGGAGGGGAGTAACAAGTTACATTAAGATAATTTTCCCAAACACCCTTCGGAAACTTTAGGGCAGGGAGCGCAGCCGCCTTTTCACTGGAAAAGCTCAAGTTTTCTAGAAAAAGACTTCCGTTACCCGTAAACGCTGCTCTGATCGTCTTTTAGCAAGACCCTCCAGAGAAATTCAAATGACAACCACGCCGAGATACTCTCTCCCGCCTCTGCGCCTGGCAACAACGCGAAAGTGCGACAACACATTCTGTCGGCACAGCCGTGGCAACAGAAACTCACCTGTCAGTGGCAGGGAGGCAACGTGGTAAAGAGAAGGATCTGGCCACATCTCCTAACGCGACCAGGGCATTTACCCTTTGACCCAGCAAACCCACTTTCGGGAACTTATCCTGAACGCCTTCCTACCCACACGGGCACAGCAGCAGGTGTAAAGCTGATGGGGAACGTTATAAACGGGCGAATGAGGCTGATGATGCCAGGACCCACCAACAATCTCCGCATCCCAGGAAATGGGACTTTGCCCAGCCCAGCCCCTCCCCCTCCCCCCAGAAAAAAAAGAAAGAGAACCTGAACTCAAATCAGATCAAGACTCACAGACTAATGACACTAGATTGCATAAGTAGCAAGGGACAGAGGAACGTGTCAAGCGAGCCCGCGAGGGCCAAAGCAGCAAAATCCAGTATCAGGGACATTCTACAGGACAAGCGAATTAGTTCCTTCAATGAATAAGTCATCAGAAAGAAAGAAAAAAAAGCGCAGGGACGTAGAGATTCACAGACACACCAACCAAACACACCGTGTGGGGCTTCTCCGAACCTGGACCAAATGAAACAGAGAAACGGGAAACGTGCTGGAGAGGGGACGATGTTACGAGAGGACTGTTAAGTGGGGAACAGGTGTTGTAGCTACGTTTTCAAAAGGGATCCGTAACTTCAGAAGAGCCATTTATGGACTCAAAAGGGTTCTGGGATTTGCTTCCGTAAGGCAGCGAGGGTCTCAGGGGTGCGGCAGGGTGACGGACAAAACAGGACCGGCCCCTGTGCGGTGACTTTTGCCGAAGTGCGGTCAAGGCCACAGGACGGTTCCATGATACTATTCTCTCCGCTCCTGTGTACGCCTGACGTTTTCCATCGTTAAAAGTTTATATGCATTACACGTACACGCTCCCACACAGGCACGTACCTATTCTATCATTAACCCAGGACGGTGTTCGTGGCCAGCTCCCATTTACAAAAATTAACAACATACACAGACCTGAAAAAAAAATACAAAAGGTTCTTTTTTCCTCACTTGGACCCAAGCATAATGATGGATTTCCTTGTTAGCCAGGAAAGTTCACCAAGATAAACAAGTAAGAGTTTAAAATGTTATAAGCGGCTAAACTCCTGGCGAGGTGCTCTGGAAAAGAATACACTGGATATTCTGGGAAGCAAGAACAGCAGAAAATTTTCTGGAGGAAAAGCTAGGGTCTCTGGCTTAAATCGATGCTGGTAATAACATCCGAGAAGCCCTTTCACGTACAACAGCTCGTGTATTAGGGGTGAGGCGATCCCATTATCAATGCTTCCAGAAGGTTCCCCAAATGTCCTTAATAATAATGCCAATCTGCAGGATTCGATGGAAACTTAAGAGTCAATCCTCAATACCAGAAAGAGAACGAGGCTGTTTCCGTCTCCCGCGTAGCGTGTATACTCAGAGGAAGGCTATCGGCTTAGTTTTCGCTTGCGAAGAAAGGTAAAGCATGGCACGAGTGCCTGTGTTTTCTGTCCTTCCCGTGAGGACAGACTGAGCCTGTAGTGACAATGCAGCCACCTCTCCAGGCGGCTCGACCTGGAAAGCCGCAGTGAGTCCCCCAGGGCCGAGGCCAGGTCCAGAACCTTCTCCCAGCCTCCACTGGGGAGCACAGGCATCCTCACGGGCTCTGGAAGGGGGTGAAGACTGTCTCCTTCGCAGGGACACGTTTACCATCACCACTCCTCAACGGAGACCTTGCTAAGGAAAGCAGAAAGCAAAGACAAAGAGCGCTGGCCCTTCTCTTCTTAGGAGCACGACCCATACTCCGCTCCGGCCGCAGGTGTGAAGTCACAGCTCTGCCTGCCCTGGCTGCTCGCCACCCAATAAACCTGGAGACAGCGAGGCCACCTCTTCCTATTGTTGAAATTAGTTCGACCACAAGCGATGGATTCACTTCCTAGAGATGCTCGGTCCCCTGGGCCCCAACACCTTTGTTTTCTAGTGCTCAGTCATCGGCTGCTGTTGCAATGGAACCCGCGCGTTCACATAAAGAAACGGAGACGGCCGGAGGGACGGAGGCCAGAGGGACGGGCACCGGGCCGGCGATCCCACTACAGAAGCCAGGGCTGGCAGGGAAAGGTGCCGGGCAAGGCTCCCCTCTGAGGCTCGGGGGTCCTGTGTGTCCTCACAGTGTTCCCGAACCACCCCGAACCTCTATCACCTTCCCCAGAGCTCTACAAGCGAGAACTGAACTGGCTGTGCTCTCCAGCCGGCACGATGCCTAGCATTAAGTTAGGTATCATCTGGAGACACTGTGAAGTCCCGATTCTCCCTGGTAATGACAGAAAGCTCCTGGGTGGCCAAAGGAAAGAATGAAATCAATCTCTGATTCAGCCAGACGGCCCTCGTAACTGTAGAAGACCTCCCAAATGAAATTATTTGCTCCTGCTCGTTTCTCATCCGGCCTTTCGGCGGAAGTGACACAGGAAAACGTGGCCACAGCACACACGGACGCGCCCTAGCAGGCATCAGAGTATCTGGAGGCTGGCTGGGCCGTATGCGTAAAATTACGGAGCACGAATTCACGCGCCGGGAAACGCCGTAGCAAACGGACAAGATGAGGAACGCGACAGTAGCCGATACCGAGAAGGACTGATTTGCTTAAGCAGAACTTTTTTAAAAAGCCATATGGACTAGGGCTCGTTAAAGGAACTCCCACTGTAGGCTGAAATCACACGAGACTGTGCACAGCTGGAAAACGGCAGAGCAGCAAAAAGCTGACAGTAAGGTTAAAGACTCCCGGCCGCACTAAGCGTGTGGATGGGATTATCAAAATCCACCATGCGGCAGGGCCTGCAGAGGGCATGGCCACATCTCAGGGCCAGAGAAAGCCAAGCAGGACCCGGCTCCAGGGAGGACCCAGCTCAGTTTTCTATTGTGCCTGCCTTGGTGCCTATAATAGGTCCTTCATAAAGAAATGGGCCCATAAATCATCAACCAAACCGATCCTGGATGATTAAGAAGATGAATCGCAACATTGAACAGTATTAAACAACAGGGTTGGGCACGCCCAGCAATTACCCTTTATCTGAGGCTGAGATAATTATGCTTGTCTGACACTTACATTTGTATCACTTCCCTATCAAGAGCAACACATCAGTCCCGTCTGACACGCTGTCACCGCGTCCGCACACAGGATTCAAGAGAGTGACGTGCTGCCCACCCTTACGAGGCCCAGTAACCACACGATCCCTGCCACTCACGGAAGGCTGGCCAGAGCAGGCACTGGCACCGCCCTCTGGACAATTCGGCCCAATGATCTGAAGGTGCGTGTCTCCCCAAAATTCACAAGGTGAGCTCTAACTCCCAATGTGATGGTATATGGGGATGGGGCCTTCTGGGTGGGGGGGCAACGAGAGTTAGATGAGGTCATGTGAGTGGGGCCCCCACGAGGGGAGGAGAGACCCTAGAGACCAGAACTCACCACACCACCACCACCACCACGGAAAGACACGGCAAGGAGGCAGGAAGCAGGCCCTCACCACATACCAAATTTGCCAGGACCTGATCTTGGACTTCTGGCCTCCAGAACTGTGAGAAAGAAATGGCTGCTGTTTAAGCTCCCCGGCCAAGGATGTTTTGTTATAGCAGCCTGAGCTACTACCACAATCCCCAGTGACTGATGGGAAGAGCAGGCACAGAAGGTCTCGTGAGGCACGTGTTCACGTGCAGCAAGAGAAGCCAGGCTCTGAATCTCGACCGACCAGTAAGCATACAATACTCTTTCTTAAGAAAATCAATTCTTTCAGAAGGACAACAACACCATTTATGAAATAACTTGTGTTCATTGAATCTGCTGGCTTAATATAGCTCACAAAAAAGAAATCCACCCCCAAACTCTTAGTCGGGACCAAGTTCTAATTGTAAAGACGCCAACAGGAAGGTCTGTAGACCAGACCGCCCCACAGGATGTTCTGTGACGATGGAAATGTTCGATTATCTGTTCTATCCGATGCAGTCACCGCTAGCCCTCTGGCTCTCAATCGGGGGCACGTGTGCCCTCCAGGGAACACTTGGCAATGTCTACAGAGAGTTTTGGCTGTCGCAACTAGGTGGGAGGGTACTACGGGCATCCAGGGGGTCAAAGCCAGGGACGCTGCTAAATATCCTGTGATGCACAGAGTTATCTGGTCCAAAGTGCCAACAGCAGCGAGGTAGAGAAAATCTCCACTGGCCACATGTGACTGCTGAGCATTTCAGATACGGCTAGGTGACTGGGCTTCTAAATTTTGAATTTTAGTTCACTTTAATTTAAATAAAAACAATTTGAGACTAAAAGCAACAGAACTAGAAGTCAAATTTAAACATCCACGGGGGTCCTGGACGGTGCGGCTACAGAGAATGCGCATAAATGTAAAATAAAGGTCTTGTTTCCCAGGTATTTCTACTTAAAGGAACCAAGTATCTTCAGGGAAAAGAAAGATTCCGAGGCTTAGGATTGGGGAAAACATGAGCAGAAATAAAAGCATAGAAGCGGAAGGCCCGTGAAGCTTCAGGACGCACACCCAGGCACCCACCAGGCAAGCACAAGAGCAAATCATAGGAACACCCCCCCTCTGTCATCGCGGGCAACTCACTCTTGCAAGGTCTCCACCCCCTTTTCCTTGTACTGCAGTTCTTGCTTCATCTGGGTCAGCTCTCGTTTTAATCTGGAAAGCTAAAGACAAATTATATTTTTTTTTCCAAAAAAAAAAAGCTCTGAAAATCGTTTCTATAGTTGTTCGTGTTAGCATTGCCCTCTAAGTTCCTGATTCGTGTTAGCATTGTCCTCTAAGTTCCTGATTCGCCCCCGATGTGCTGGGTCACCTAGGCTCTCCCTGAATTTCCATCCACGGGCAAACAGAACAGCCAGCGTGGAAGAAGCGCCTCGCTTGGATACAAAAATCCCAGGTCCCCGACAGGTTCCTACCTATGTGGAACCGGCAACTATTTCCTTTTTCAGGTAGTGATTTATACATCACAATCAGCAAACTGCCTAATGCGTTTTTCACCTTCCCTCTACTTACTACTCCGAGACCCCACATGTGGGAACACTGTTGCCAGAAGTCTGCGGTCCCACTACCTGAGAGTGCGTCACATGGAGAGCTTCTCGGGGATCCACCTGAGGCCCGTGTTAAAACTCGGGAGGGGGTGGGGGCACCTGGGTGGCTCAGTCGGCTAAGCGTCCGACTTCAGCTCAGGTCACGATCTCACGGTTTGTGGGTTCGAGCCCCGTGTCGGGCTCTGTGCCTGGAGCCTGCTTTGGATTTTGTTTCCCTCTCTCTCTGCCCCTCCCCTGCTCACACTCTGTCTCCCTCCCTCAAAAATAAATAAACATTAAAAAAAAACCCTCAGGGGGTGGGCCTGGCAGCTCGCATGTGTAATCAACTCCCCAGGTGCTCTTCTTGGACACGCTAGAGTTTGGGAACCGCTGCACTGAGAGAGACACTGGCGTTTGGGGCATGAGACACCAACAGGCTTCGTTTCCAAGACGTGTCCCATGATTTGCTGCAAACGCAACAAAACCGTCCCCCTTCCCACGCGACCAAGGCAGGGCACTGAAGGGATGAGACGGGGGGGGGGGGGCACGTAAAGAATTCCAGTGTCCCCAGGGAAGGAGCATCAGAACCTTCTGGTCAAATGCCATTGCGGGAAAGATTTCCCTAGGAATATAGCAACCAGGGGAGAACAGGAGAAGCTAAAGCTGCCAAGGGTCAAGGCCGGCAACCCACTGATATCGGGAAGCAGGCCGTGGAGCCCGGGCCCCGACGTCACCCAATCTTTCCAAATCGGGCAGGAGGACCCTAGCTCTAGGGAAAACACAGAGGGGTACAGGTGGCTTTTGGTTAGATGGGCTGAGCTTTCAAAAAGAAACTTTTCTCCTCCTGTTAGAAAAAAAATGAAGGGTAAAACCAAACGTCATCATAATCCACGAAATTAAAAATTTTTACCACAATATGAGTGTTAGGCACACCGACCCCCATTAGATGAGCCACGAGAAGTAACACTACGTGAAAATACACACAGGGCTTCTAGTTGTGGGAGCGCTCTTTTACTCACCCTATCCCGACGACTTGCTATTTCTGCTTTAATTTGGTATGGGTCGTACTTTGTATTTGTTGAATATCCAGAGAAGGCTAAACGGAAGGAAAACATTTTATTTTATAATGGATCCTTCAAAATAAATAAATACACACAGACAGGAACTTCTGAATCAATAATTAATTTTAAGTCTCCAATTTACAAGTTGGCACCGGCTCGTAAGGAATTAACATTTCACAGCCTCAAATCTTGACGTTTGATTTCTGCATGTGGCCCTTCTACGTGATTCCACACGAGGCAATACATGGCTATCGGTAAATCAAAACTGCTTCGAAAGCAAAATTACTCGGGTTAAAAACCACAGATACGCTCGGGGGGGGGGTGGTGGTGATTATGATATGGAAAACTGCTCTAAGTAGATAAATAGTACATACAGGATGAATCCGTTTTTGCTTCCTTTTCAAACGCATATACACATGGATGTCACTCGAAGGACAGAATCCCAAAGCTACCTGTGGTTATCCTCAATGGTTTCATCACAGAAGGTTTTCTTTCTCCTTTCTTCACATCTGTATTCTCCACATGAACGACTTTTGGCATGAGAAACAACTAGTAAAGCTCTATAAAATAAAAACGACTTTCTAGCAATGTGTCAGCAGCTGGCAGGCCCGAGAAAAAGCTGTTCTTCCACGCCGCGTGCTCCGGGCCAGACGCGGCACCCTCATGAACAGCCTGGACCTGGCGTGAGCAGGACGCGAAGGCCTGTTTAGCTGTGTGCCGAGCACAGTCAGCCAATTTCCGGCGGTGCGGACAGCGAAGAACCTTTTCCAGGGATTCTGCAGCTGAGCAGTTAGTGGCCGCTTCGCCCTTCTATCACCCCGTTCACCTCCCTGCACTGCTGTTTCCTGATGCTTCCGTCTCCTCTCTTCAGCTTCGGAAGCTGTCGGCCCCTGTGCCGGAGTGACTCGTCTCTGCCCCCACCTTGGTTGGCGGCGCGCGCCCCTGTCCCCGGCTGTGGCCAACCCCGCACCGCTCTCATCTGCGTCCGGGTTATTCCCACTGATTCCACCTGCTCGGAAAACCCATCGGCAGCGCCGGCATCTTTCTCCTCACCCCTCTGCTCTGAGAGCTGAAGGCTGCCTGTCACTCGGATGACTGGGTACCAACCGCTAGCGACTAGTTCAAAATCGCTTCCTGACTTTGCATCAGAGAGGACGGCTCAAAGTCATCAAGGGGCTTACACAAGATTGTTTAATACCCTCAATTAGAACTACATCCAAAGGTAGTGTGAGCAGTTCAGATATCTCTTTAAAAAAACAGTTCCAGGGGCGCCTGGGGGGCTCAGTCGGCTGAGCTTCCGACTCTTGATTTCGGCTCCGGTCACGATCTCAGGGTCGTGGGATCGAGCCCCACATCGGGCTCCAAGCTGAGCATAGGGCCTGCTTAAGATTCTCTCTCTCCCCCCCCTCCCCGCCCCTCTCCCCTGCTCGTGTGCTCCCTGTCTCTCTAGAATAATAATAAGAAGAAGATAGTCCCTATCACGGTCAGAATTTCAAACCATTAGAATCTACTAGAAATAAATATCCGGAGGAGCTAAGCATTTGCCAACTTTATCTCAAATGTTCTTAGAATCGTAATCTCTTGAGGACACGGAGTAAAATACTTTTAAAACAGAATTCTTTCTGAGACAAAGAGTGTCTATTTCCAAATCCTTCGACTTCCATCTTGACTGACTTCCTTGGCTTCATTTAAGACCAGTACTGAAAGCAACGCCCCGAACAAAGCCCTTAAGAGTCAGAAATCATCTCTACAAAACCCCCACCTTGAACTCCCGGGACTTAAATGTTCCCCCCGACCTGAGGTAAAGGGACTTCCACTTGGACGCAGATAAGAAGCCAATGAGCCCAGGGCTCGCTGACTGCTCACCCCCACGTGGGTCCACCCGTCATCCTGCGTTTGAGGGAGACCACGCCAACGGCTGCCACCTGTGGTCGTTCCCACGTGGGGTAGAAAGTAACTCTGGGTTCCCAGAGTCCGGGGAAACTGACAACAGCGTTCGACAGCAGTAACCTAACGGTCTGAAATCGTTGCCACAAAAGTCCTCTTCTGCGCAACTTCACAGGGAAAACTAGCCGACAGACTTGAAATAACAGGATACGGCTAGACAAATACACAGCCACCAGCCCCCCAGCTCTCCTTCCTAACTAACAGGACCCTCGGCTCACTGGGCGTGCACCCCTCCCCTGGGGGAGACTCAAGGTGTACCGAGTCCTGGAGGGGGAGCCCGATAGAGAAATGGTATCCCCGAGCCACCGAATGCACCCATGGGGGGGCCCACCCCACCGCTGAAGGACTCTTATGTGACAAGGAGCGGGTCTTTTCTGTGACTTACGGCTGAAACCATCCCAAATGATAAAACGGGGTTTCCTTATGCAGACAGCATTCACGTTAGCTTTGCTACAGTCTCTAAAATTTAAAACTTCCAGGACTGGGACGAGGGAAGAGGCAACTCAAGTACCTAAAAGAGTGAGTCCCTTTATCTTCAAATACGAAGGAGCGTCATGAACACTGGCATAACTTTTAATAATGTGATTTAACTTGCAAAGCCAAATCCTTAGTTCCTGACATCTGCCGGTAGGTCTAATGGAACCCATTCCTGGAGTCCAAGGAACACCTCAGGGCACCAGCCTCCATTTTTCACGGCATGCACTCCATGACATTTAAAAAAAGAATCATGCCTCTGTTAAGACACGTCTCCAACCTCAAGGTTTATGATAAATACCAGACCTTCGCCTCTGAAGCTTTCTTCTCTCTTGAAGACTTGAGTGGCCACAGCTATTAAACAGCTTAAGGAGCCCACTCAGGCTTACCGTAGTGCTTTGGGTAACACGAAAATCAGGTTACAGTGTAGCTGGACCACAGCGACATCAACTCTTGGAAAATCTTTGTGAGAGACGATGATCACGTCTCCCCACTTGAACGAAGACTAAGTTTCCAGTGCCTTGATCTACATCAGTCAAAAAGGGACCTCGGTCTGAATCTTGGGCTCCTGTGGGCCAGATGCCCCAGATTCTTTCATCAGATTAGCTTCTCCAACAAGAGAAGGAATGGACCCCGGGCTCCCCAGTGCCCACTGTCCAAGAGGTGAGCGTGGCCCGTGCATTTAGCACTCATGACGCTGCAGACCCCAGGACTTATTTTGGATTTTGATTTTCCAGGGTATCGAAAAGGGAAAACACGTCTGCTGGTGTGTCTGTCTCTGTCTCCCTGTTTCTCTGATACACACAGGCCTCCTCTGTGCCGTGGGAACCTAAGATCACCCCAGGGGGGTAACATGCTTTGAAAGACCAGTAGTCCTTCTCCAAAGACATCCTCTGGGCAGACTGCCCCTTAGGACCAGGTGTGCACCTCCAGGCATCGGCACCACGGGGAGCTGCTCAAGGAAGCCAAAAGAACCCTGGCAGACAGGATGGCAAGCCCTGACAGTTCCCATGCTGACAGGTACTAATTACCAGAGCAGCGACAAAGGCATGCACGTAAGTAACCCAGGCCAACAGAGGAGGGCATGACATTTGTTTTTAAAGGCACCATAAGCAAAGGAACAGAAAATATCAACCAAGCCCGCTCAGAGGTGACCTACAGAAGTAACACAAGATGCCACCAAATTCAGACTGAGAGTTCTCTCAGAAATGCTCTCTAGGGCAGACTAGGGGATTAGCTCTCAACAGACATAGGCTCTGCAATCGCCTTTAAGATTGAGTCTTGCCAACTAATACCCGTGAAAAATGCTGCGTGTGATCCATTTTTCCCCTGCCAGCTCCAACACGCTTACCCACGAAGGAAAACAGAAGGTTGAATGGATGGACTGTGGCCATTACACTCCCCTAGGTAGTAGAGGAGAAACCCCTCTCCTGGGTAACCAATGGAAGGCCGTCTTTGTGGGATGGGCCTAAAGCCTCAGAAAGAATGTTGGCAAAACTGATAACCGATAAGGTCAAGCTTCACCACCACCTAACCCAGGAATTCAGGGTGGGTCAGCACTTTCTCACGGGAGATTAAGCCAACTCTCCCAACCACCCGAAGATACTTTTGGTGCAGACTTTTGGTGGCTCCTAGGAGCCAGAGGCACAAAGTCATATTCCTGCTGCCGAAAGAGACCATCACAGTCAATCCAGACCAATGGATTCTCAACTCTGGGATTCACCTGGAAAGCTTTACCAAAAAAAAAAAAAAAAAAAAATGTCTGGCCCCACCCGAGGTCAAGGAGATCAAAATCTCTGGGAGTGGGGCCCAGGCAGCAGTTTTTAAAAGCCCCTCAGGAGATTATACCCTGTAGCCAGGGTTCAGAACTACTGGTTTAGACCAGGGGTTGGGAAATTTTTTCTGCAGAGGGCCAGAGAGTAAATATTTTTGGCTTTGTGGACCGTACAGCCTCTGTCTCAGCTCCTCAACCCTGCCATTGTAGCTTCTATAGACAATAGGTGAGTGAGTGGATGTGGCTGCGTTCCAATAATACTTTATTTATAAAGAGCCAGAGTGGACAAGATTCAGCCCAGAAACCATACATAATTTGCTGACCTGTGGTTTAGACTGTAATTCATCCCATGCAAGAATTCCTTCCAAAAGATCCTGCAAATGGTCATAATACTTCATCTGAATGCATCTAGGAGCTCAAGTTTCTCAGGAAGACTGAAAGATTAACTCTAGCATAAAAGCGTCTGACATAACAAATGTATTCAGTGGGAAAGGCAAAGAGATGAGCACATTAGAATGAAGAAAGTAGGGCAAATCAAGACAGAACTATCTTCTTCCTCTAAATGAGATATCGATTCACTCTTCACCCAGAGAGAATTCTGCTCACTGCATGAAATAAACGCGTGGAATCAAGAGACAAATCTTAAAATAGGTTTGAAAAAAGAAAAAGACCTCCCTGTTTCTACCTCTAGATGTGAGCAATGTTAATAATTGAATGTAGCTCCTCCTGGCTTTTCTCTCTGCTTTGTGGTGGGGGGATAACACACGTAAAGAGAAGCATACAAAACAATGAATTAATGCAACGCAAATACAAACATAACCACTCAGGTCAAGAAAGACAAAGACCTCCAGTTCTTAGCATTTTCTGTTTTCATTTTTTATAGTTATAATGAAGGCGGCAAGAAGTTCCTTTGCTACAAAGATTTTAATAAAACTCCTTTGCCAGCAAAACAAGACATGAAGTAAGCAGGAGAACACGACAGGATGGAACTGTGGAAGAGAACCGGTGTGCTCAAAGAGAACGAGCCCACTGCAGAACAGCTCCGTCCCCGTGTTCTACAAACAAAATAGGCCCAGGTACCAGGCAGCTCCCAGAAATAGAGTAGGGTAGGGTTTTTAGCCTCACGGGGACATGTACGCTCAAATCCAGCAAGCATCTGCTTTTGCTTTGCTCAGGGACAGAAAAAGGTCAAGGTTTGGATATTCTTAGATACCAGATGGCCCAATATTGACACAAAATCTTTTTCTCTCCAGTGAATGGAGTTTTATTCCGGTGATTTCCACAACTCAGGGAGAAATCTGTGAAGGGGGTAGGACAGATGCACGTCATTTCCTCCCGCCCTCCTGCTCCAACATTAAAAATGGCTGTTTTGGGGGCGCCTGGGGGGCTCAGTCAGTTGAGCGTCCGACTCTCGATTTCAGCTCTGGTCATGATCTCATGCTTTGTGAGATCGAGCCCCACGTCGGGCTCTGTGCTGACAGCGCAGAGCCTGCTAGGGATTCTGTCCTTCTCTCTTCGGCCCTCCCCTGCTTGTGCTCTCTTTCTCTCTCTCAAAAATCAAGAAATGAACATTTTAAAAAGTAGCTGTTTTAGTTAATTCCTCTGTTCCCCATCACTGCCTAACTGTTCCCTACAATCAGCCATTAGGGAGACAGAAATCGTGTCCCCAGCATTTGGGACATACCAATACCAGGTGCTAAGTAAGTATCTGTTGGAAACTAGACGAATAGTTTAGCAATCCTGCCATGGGCCACAAGAAAGCCAAGACACAGAAAGTGCTCTGCCTCCCACTCGCCCCTCTGAGTGTTGCAAACTTGCCAGAGGCCTTGTCAATTTATAATCAGTCTTTACTTCTAGATAAGTTGAACGACAGGAGGGCAAAGTGTTTCAAAAACACAATTAGCTCCTTTGAGCTGCCTCTTCCATGCCTAGGAAACAGTACGCAGCACTGAAGGCTACATGCACAAACAGATCTGGGTTCAGATCCCAGGTCTGCCATTTACTAGGCATGTGACCTTGAAGAAGTAACCTCGCCTCCCCAGTATTGCTTCTCACATGTACAACAAAGACAGCATCGTGTGCTTCGTAATGTTGCAATCCGAACGATGCACAGAAAACTCTAGCTCACTGAACACTGGTTCATTTCGCTTCAAGTCACTGCCAATGAAGGAAGTAACGAGAAACGGGTCCAAGTGTTATCCTGTTCCCAGTACTGGAGCAAGGAGACGCCTCCCTGCTTTAGATGACTAGCAATCTGGGCTGTGTGAGACCGGTGTGGTCAGAGAGAATTCATTTCAGTCACTAACAGAGTTTTCGTCATCGTAATTAGTAGTTCAGGTTAAATGGCAAGTTGAAAGAGCTTGGTCCAAACCCCAGGAGCAGCAGCAACCTGGTGAAGCGCTTGGATTAAGTCCGTTACGATTCCATGTGGCGTCTTATCCCAGATGAGCCAACAGGCCCCAGCAAAATCCACTGGCACCTCTAGCCCTTCGTGAAAACAGGCTGGCCCTATCTGGCCCCCAAGGCCACTTATACAAGTGGATGCAGAGATTGTGTCTACACAGAGACTTCTAGCAGGTCAGGATTCTGATGGGCATGGTTCAGAGTGTCAAGTGAACACCACAGAGTCATCTGCTTCCTCTACTGAAGGTTTCTTCATGCACCACGCAGGACGGCATCTTGAGTAGCTCTTTTTTACTGGGCATTAGGAAAATTCTATGGAGCACAGGAAGGAACATTACCGAGTGCGATTTCCTACACGCCCAAATGTCAAAGCCCACGGAAATACAAAAACTGATGGTGAGGGATATCCCATCGTTACAGGGCTACAGGTTCTGAATGCTCTTAATCCAGGGGCTCGGCTTTGGCCCGGGATTCCTCCCTCGCCTCCCCCAGGGCTGGGTGTGGAATCCAACAGGATGCACCAAGGTCCTCCTCTACTTGCACCCTCACAGGCTCAGGTCCAGAGGCCCCACGTTCACCACGACCGAAGTCTCAGCTGCACTGGTCGTAGGCAACATGTAAGAAACATCTCCCCTTGCTGCGATTTTTCTCTTCAATCACTGGAAGAAAGTTCCTGCCAAATTTGTCTGGTCTGTCCTTCCCCCATTCCATCCGTAGAAGAAAAATCAACCAGAGGGCCTTTGGAGATCTAATCAAACCCAACTATGGAACAGATAAGGTCCCTAAAGGCTACTGGGAAGAAACATTCCATTAGGTTGAATCATATGAAACTGCCTATATTCAGCCCTTTTTAAGCTACAGAAAGAACAATTCTCTATGGTTTGGCGTAGCTTCTACTAAGTAACTTTCGAAAAGACTTAAGATCGCTGACCACAGGCTCTCAGGAACAGTTGTAAGCCACTGGTGCAGCTAGGCGTGACCTCGCTGTACCAACACCATGGGCTTCTAATCCTATGAGCTCACTAAGAGAGACCATAGGCTGGGTCATAAAAGTCATCTCAATAGATTTCAAAACATTGAAATCTTACATAGTGGAGTTTCTGACCACAATGGAATTACATTAGAAATCGGCAACATAACATCTTTCAAAAGTCCCAACAACTTGCTTTTAGAGAACCCAAAAAGAAACAGCCAATCTGGGTTGACTGAAAACGAAAACACCAACACCTGTGGCATGCAGTTAAAATTGCACTTGGAGAAGAATTCCTACCTTTTAGAGGTTAGGTGAGAAAATAAGAAAGGTCTAAAATCAATGGTCTACGTTTCTACTTTAGGAAGCTAGAAAAGGAAGAACAGAGTAAAGCCAAACTAAGAAGGAAAAAATAATAAAGAGAAATCAATAAAATAGAAAACAGGTAAGAAATAGGAGGGGGAAAAAGCCAGCTCATTATAAAGACAAACACAATCAACAAAAGTTTAGCTACACTGAGGAAAAAAAGAAGACACAAATTAGGAACATTGGGAATGATAGACAGGACACCACCTAGGAGTGTCTAGATCTTAAATGAACCGTAAGGGAATTCTGCAAACTTTATAAACTTGACGACCAACTTTATAAACTTGACAACTTGGCTCGGCAGTCGGCAAATCTCCCTGCAGGCCAAATCAAACTTGTTACCTGTGTTTACACTTTATCAGAACAACCCACACACATTCATTCGTGTATTATCTCTGGCTGCTTTTGCATTATAACAACAGGGTTGAGTAGTTGCAGCTGAGATCTTGTGGCCCACAAAGCCTAAAATATTTACTATCTAACCCTTGGTAGAAAAGTTTGCTGATTTTGGAGTCCATGAAATAGACGAATTCCTTGAAATACACAAATACTAAAACTGATTCAAGAAGAAACAAACAGGGGCGCCTGGGTGGCTCAGTTGGTTGGGCGGATGACTTCGGCTCAGGTCATGATCTCACGGTCTGTATGAGTTCGAGCCCCGCATCAGGCTCTGTGCTGACAGCTCAGAGCCTGGAGCCTGCTTCAGGCTCTGTGTCTCCTTCTCTCTCTGCCTCTCTGCCTCTCATGCTCTGTCTCTGTCTCTCTCAAAAACAAATAAACATTAAAAAAAATTTTTTTAAATAAGAAACAAACATCTGAATAGCCTTATATCTATAAAAGACATAAAAGACATTGAATTTATAGTTCCAAACACTCCCACAAAGAACTCAAGATCCAGATGGCTTTTCTGGTGAATTCTATCAAATTCTATCAAATACCAATCCCACACAAACTCCTTCCAAAAACAGGAGGAGGGAACACTTCCCAATTCGTTCTGTGAGGCCTGATACCGAAATCAGAGAAATACATTATAAAAAAAGAAACTATGGAGATAGGAAACCAACCTCTAAAAATTTGCACTGAGCTGAGCACTGCGTTCTGACGAACAGTTAAAACAAAAACCAAAAAAAAAAAAAAAAAAAAAAAACAACACCTAGTAGATATCAATATCCAAAGAACAAGAGATAAGACAAGCTGGAAACAACACAGCATTATACTTGGGTCCTGACCTTCTCTCGGGACATGTGATAGCACTGTCTTCAGTTCCTGTTACAGAGGGGAACCCCCACCCCTCGCTTCCCCACAGCTTGTAAGGCGTATTCACCTTCGACAGCGGCTGCAATAAAAAAAGACCTATGGCCCCTCTGCCTTAACTCCATTCTGACTCGCAACACAGAACAAAGCTCTGACTGTGTCTTTATTATTCGCCAGAGCCAAGTACCTGGCAACATGGCGGCCACGTCACAGGTTAAGGCTTCCCGTGTCTCAACGAGACTCAGGTTGTTATCACACAAAACCTAGTCGTAGCACCTCCACGCATTCTTCCTGAGCTCACGGGCACCCAGAACAGTCATGGCCGTGTGCACCTGTGGTGGACTGTTAAGTGTGACAGCGCTGTGGGGAAGAGACTGGCTCAAGCAGTGACTGACTGTGTCGGTAACAAGATGCTTTGGCTTCTGAGACGGGACCGGGCTCCTTCAATACCTGAGCGTCCGCCGAGTACTAAGGAGATGGGAGCCCACGTCCAGTAACCTCTAAAACGAAGAGGGATTCCTTTTGAGAACACCAGTGTGCATCCATCTGAGGCGGGGAGGCCCCCCGATCTTCTGGGTTACACTGAGTTCCTCCGCCGTCAGCGTGCCGCCCCAGAAAGGACTCTACAGAGGGACAGGTGCTTGACACACGTGATGGCTCCCGAGCCTTTCCACGCAGGATCAACGAAACCACTGTGCGGCCCTCCCAGGGATCACCCCTAACACGCCCTATTGGTGGCGGAGGGCTCCGAGTGAAGCCCTTTTCCGCACTGACGAACACGAGACACGAGGTCGTTTCATGCCGCTACCTGAAATCTGCTTGTTGCTCTTCTACCTTCCCCACCTGAGTGTGATGCGATGAGGGCAGGGACCTCTGCTTCCTCAGGCTCCGCTGCATCACGGTGCCTGGGCACAGGGCGAGCACTTGGTAAATACCCACTAAAGGAGTGGCTAATGGAAGACACCTGATTCCAGAGCAAAATACCGACGACCTAACGATATGCGGTTAGAAACATTACGGAGCCGTCTTGCCCGAGTCAGGTTCGGTGTGTGCAGTAAGCCGGCAGAGAGGTGGCTTCCGAAGCCGCGCATTACCCACGGGGGACAGTCAACTCACAGCTAGCGTACGAGCGGCTGTCGTCCTCACACATTTTGTGCAGCTGCTGGTATTCCTCCTGGGCCAGCTCGAACCGCTGCTGCTTAATCTGGTAGATTTCTTTCTTGGCATTGAGAGCCTCCTGGGCCACGATCAAATACTCCTTCAGCATCCGTTCCTGCTCTCGCCTCCACTGTTCTCTGGGATCCTCAATCTGGGTAAGCTCTGAAATTAAAAGGGCGAGAACGTAAGTGACTTACAAGTAAGGTCTTGAGGTTGACCAACAGTCACGCAGTCACGTGACTGGCCGATATGAAAATTCACTCATCGGCGGGATGTGCGTTATGGAAGCGACCTCATAACGAAGCTTCCTGAAGCGTGGAACCCCTGCCGTTTGTAGATCCACAGTTGGAACGAGAAGAAAACTCTAGGGATATGAAGAAGTTTCCCGCGGAGGAGACGATACCAGACAACTGTTCACACTGCGAACAAACATTGGTGGGGATGAACCCAAATGAGCTCTCCACTGTCAAACTAACGGCTCCTCCCAACCTTCTGGTCACTGACTTCTCTGACCCAGAATGCCCTATGACCTGGCTGCTCCCCTTCGTCGGGCCTCTGCACCAGACCTGCAGCCCCTCTGCGTTCTTCGCGAACTTCCTTGTCTCCTCCCACCCATAAATCCCACCCCCCCCACCATCTTCCACTCCGGCTTTCTCACTCTCCGTGGGAGGCGCATGCCTCCCTCTGGCTCCAGCCTCTCTCCTGAGTTCCCGTTTTTCTTCCAGCTGCCTCCTAGGTAGATCTCCACCCGGACGGAGCCAGAGGAATTCTGAGTCATTCGTCGAGGCAGAACTCATTCTCACATGGCGCCCGTTCACCACCAAACCCTCAACTGATGCCAACAGGGACACAGCAGTCACCTGCTTCTCCTTCTGCCCCCTCTCGACGTGAGCAGCATCATCCAGATCCACCCACTTGGCCAACCTGGGACCCATCCTCAGAGAACACCTGCTCTTCTCCCTCACCCAGAATTCTCTGCGGGCCACCAAGAACTGGTGCTTCCTGCCCCCTAGAAACAATCGTGGCTGACGACATGCCCTTCTCTCCATCTCCCCTAAGTTCAATCAGATCCTCACGACCCCTCTCCGAAACCACGCAGGCGTCCTGCCTCCTCAGTGCGCTCACCAGAGTCGCCTTCCTAACTCGGCTTGCGATTCTTTAACACACGAACGTCTTTCAAGGCAATATCCTCCTCATGACGCCGGAGTCCCAAAACTAACTTGCCAGCTTCACTCCTAGTTTCTATCCTCCCCCAACCAAGACGTCCTCGAAAGAGGCTGAATTTTTCCAAAGTCTCCATCATTGGAAATGCTCGTCTGCATTTGTTCGTGCTGCTTGCGTCCTCTTCCGCCCCACGAGGAAACCCTACCGTCTTCTGAGTGCCTTTGCCAAAGCACCTCCTTTCTGAAGCCTGCCCCGCCCCTGCAAGCATGTAATGTCTCTCCACGACGGCTGGGACTGCAGTTCTTGGCACTGGGCACGTGACCGTTTTCACATTTCTGTTTCCCCCCCCTAAACTACGAGCCCCTCAAAGGCAGGCACAGAGCCTCGGTCATCATTATATTCTCAGGACCTTTTCCTTCATCTGAAACCCAAGGCAAGGCCATCACTAACTGCTGACCGCAGGAGCACCGAACGAGCGGCAGGAAGGGGAGTCCGCTCCACAGGCAGAGGACAACGGTCCGGAAATCAGAGCCTGAGACTGAGGCGGCAGACTGAGCAAACGGGCAAGACCCCCAGACTCGGGAGACGCTCCCCTCCTCCACCGCCACAAATCTCCTAACAGGGAGACGTCAGCCGAAGCGTTGCCCTAAATCAAATAAAAACTGCAAAGCAGTGTCCCTGTTCCAAATTGAGAGACCCCAGGCTATGGTGGCTCTGTTACAACCATGACACATTGGTAAATACGTGCAGGCTGCTGGCACAGGAATGCAGAGTACAGGAGTACCCCAACCTTACACAAACATGCAAAATAATTCATTTAAAGCGGCTTGGGGAGCTCCCCTCTATTTGCGAGAAGGGGTGCTGCCTGATTCACGAAACATGTAATAAAGCCAATCAGATCTTCATAAATAAGTAAAACAGAATAAAGTGTGCTCGGTCAGCTCTACGGCAACAGCCAACAAGGTAGAAACAAGCCTAAGTCCAGCAACTGATGAGGGGATAAATAAAGCAGGACCCATCCGCACGATGGAAGGTCATTCGGCCACGACGGGGAATGAAGTGCTGCTTCCGGCTACAGCACGGACGGACCTCGAACACATCCCGCGGGGTGGAAGAGGTCAGACGCGAAAGGTCACACAGCGTAGGATCCCATCTACGTGAAATGTCCAGAAGAGGCAACTCCAGAGAGACAGAAAGGAGATTTAGTGGTGGCCAGGGGCTGGGAGGCTGGAGGGGAGAGGGGGAGTGACTGCTAATGGGTTCCAGGTTTGACTCTGGGGGAGTGGGGTGGAATGTTCTGCAACTAGAGAGGGGCGGTGGCTGTCCAACAGTGAACGCACCAAACGCCGCTGAACTCCACACTTTAAAATGGCTAATTTTCGGTTTTGTGGATTTCACCTCAAAACCGTTAAAAAGTAAATTTTATGTCACGTGCTCTTTACCACAGACACACACACACGCGCACACAAGAGCTTGCTAGGATGTTTCAAGTAAGTTCTCCCTTTAAGCCCCCTTCCTTCGACACCCACCGCCCCTTTCACACTGCCACTCTAGGCCCCTACTGGACAGCCTCTCCAGGCCTCAAAAGCCCACGCTAGACGATAAGAAACCAAATATAATGACAACGATCAGGGTCCTGACCGAGTCCCAGAGCTCACGTTCAGCGGGCCCAGGACGGGGCCAAATCACATCTGTAACTGCCGGGTGTCACCGACGCCTGTGTGTGGCAGTGAGACCCGCTGCGGCCCACCAGCACTGCCTGCACTCTGTCCAGTGCCCCGGAGGGTCTTGGGAACCTTGAAGGTGGTCAACCAGGGTCCCTCTGGTCCCTCACACCCTACTGCCCACCTGCACGGTTCCAATTTAGTATCTGACTCTCTGGGTGCTGTGCCTTTAAAGAGTTTTAAAGTTGTGCTATGAAGAGTTGGGTTCTGGGGAGCAAGTTTTCTGGAATGTGCTGTTTGGCCCTCCATGTACAAACTATTGCAATAATAATAACCTTTCTTGTTCCTGCAAGAAAAAAACAAAAGAGTTGGGTTCTCTGAGAGAGGAGGCGGTGTGATCCCGGAGCTGATGTCTTCACCAGCATCACCCACGGTGCTGAGTCACCCCACTTATACTCACAGTGACTGGAAGAAAGTCCACGGTGACTACTCAGTTTTTGGGTTCAAGGCCACGTCTAGAGCGTCGTGTGGAATCCTTGAGGTGCGCACTGGGTCTCACTTTGGGCCCTGTGTCCCCAGGGCCAGCACAGAAAGGTGCTCTAAAACAGTCGCCGTGACAGTGAGCAGGTGAGCAACGAATGCCCACAGCAAAGAAGGGGGCACACAGGGATGAGCAAGTTGGGTTTACGAGAGAGGCGAGCCAGAACGGGTCCAGGACCTCAGTGGCAGGCTGGCTTTCCGGAAAGATTGTGTAAGGCAGATGCCTCTGCCATTCAGTAATAGCACCTGGGCCCGGGGAGGCCAAAGACTGATGAGGAAGCCGCAGTGAGCATGTGCCCAGGCCCACGGTGCAGCGACCCCCACCTGCGGGAACATCCCCCATCTGCGGGAGCGGCCCCCACC
The DNA here is from genome assembly GCF_023721935.1 of Panthera uncia. Taxonomy (NCBI): domain Eukaryota; kingdom Metazoa; phylum Chordata; class Mammalia; order Carnivora; family Felidae; genus Panthera; species Panthera uncia. The sequence continues at coordinate 6,399,922 of NC_064817.1, read as the reverse complement.
CGCGGGAGCATCTCTCACCTGCGGGAACATCCCTCACCTGCGGGAGCGGCCCTCACCTGTGGGACCATCCCTCACCTACGGGAGTGACCCCCACCTACGGGAACATCCCTCACCTGCGGGAGCATCTCTCACCTGCGGGAACATCCCTCACCTGCAGGAGTGGCCCTCACCTGCGGGAGCGGCCCCCACCTGCGGGAGCATCTCTCACCTGCAGGAACATCCCTCATCTGCGGGAGTGGCCCTCACCTGCGGGAACATCCCCCACCTGCGGGAACATCCCCCACCTGCGGGAGCATCTCTCACCTGCAGGAACATCCCTCACCTGCGGGAACATCCTCCACCTGCGGGAGCATCTCTCACCTGCGGGAAAGGCCCTCACCTGCGGGAACATCCCTCCCCTACGGGAGTGGCCCCCAACTGTGGGAGCATCCCTCACCTGCGAAAGCATCCCTCACCTGCGGGAGAGGCCCCTCACCTGTAGCAGAGGCCCTCACCTGCAGGAGCTGCCCTCCAGCAGCTGGGAGGGCAAGCCCAGACAGCAAGACACCTTGAACACACACTGTCGTGAGACACCAGGTCGGCTGGGGCTACAGGGAGGGCCATCCGCAGCTGGAGCCTCGCTAAGCACAGCGCCCTGTCCGCTGGGTGGTGGATTTACCCAGAAGCCCTCCTGCCACTTGGGTAACTACCTGACAGGGCAGACGGGATGGGGCCCCGTCTGGGGCAGTACTTATCCCCACTGCCCAGTCTTGGGGCAAGAGCCACAATCAAGGGCAAGGCTGACCGCCAGGCACCAGAAAGTCCACTGCCCGGGGACTGAGAAAGGAAGCCTCGCCACTCGGGTTTCCAAACGCTGACTCGGGAGGCCGGGCTGGAAGAGACAGGCAAAAATCAGCCCTGAAGACACCAACCTGGGCTGACTGCACTACGGGACAGGAGAAGCCGTGGGACCAGAAAGAGCTTCGAATCACTCACGTGGCAGGCATCGCGAGTCTTCGGGCCCCCCGGGCACCCCCACACTTAGTAAACTGAAGGACAGAAAACACACTGAGGGGAAGCTGTGCTTGGTGTCCTGAGGAATGAAAAATGTCGAACGACAGAAACACTGAGGGTAGCTAGAATGAAGCCGGGAGGGAGTAAAGAGCGGGAATCTGAGTGACAAGTGGGTCCCAGCCGGGCCAGATCGAGGAGGGCTGACGAAAGTGCAGCAAGCCGAGAGCGAGCGGTGGAGAACAGATCTCTGATACAATGGAGCTTGTGAACCAGGGTGTGTCGACCTCGGCACCACTGCCGTTTCGGGGAGCTGTCCTGACCAGCGGACAGAGTTCAACGGCACCCCCCGCCCAACCACTGCTCACTGGACGCCGCAGCACCTCTCCCGGGCGTGACCACGGACAAGGCCTCTGGACACTGCCAAGTCGTCCCGGGAGACAAAACCAGCCCCGATGGAGAGCCACTGCTCCAAACGGTTCTTTGAAGAAAGCTTGCGAGGTCAAGGGACCCTTATTTTAGCTGTGGTCTTTACACAGTTTTCACCCGCCCCAAAGATCAAAAAGGTTTGGCGTACTCAAGTTAAAATTAAATGTGTAAGACAAAATGAAGGTAAGGTAAGCACTTGGGTGTTCATTGTTCCAAGAACCCGTAAGCTCCACTTTGCAATAAACAACCTTCTCATTATGAAAGATCTTTCTATTTCCAGACCGCCTGGGAACATAGTCCCTCTATTAGCCATTAAAACTCCCCATTCAACATTTTCCGTGCAGTTCGGAGCAACACACAAGCAAGGTAGCTACGTAACCACTTCACTTTCTGAAGAACTCAACAAACAAAAACTTCAGGTTACATTTATAAAATCCGGTCCAATGCCGCATCGGATAGTAATGATTGTTTTAGCTCTACAAAAAGAGTTCTTAGCATCTCTGAGATCAACACGAAAACTCATTCACATGTAATAACTCAAATGTGGCAGTCTACTTACTATTTATGTGGTCCATGTAATAAATTCCAATTTGCTTATCATATACAGTTTCCCATCCTAAAGGAAGTTCATCCCCAACACAATCGGCAAAGGTCAATGGCTTTGTTATCCTGCAAAATAAAATTATGAAAGCAAATTTGAAAGTCAGGTCAATTTCGTGTACGTTGGCTTGAATCGACTCCAGAATTAGATTTTAATACAAAATTAGATATTATCTCATCTAATTGACTGCCTTTGCTCCAACTATTTAGGTGGAAAATTAACTGACTGGCTTTGCCCAAATAATAATCAGCAACAATATCTGTACGCTTGCAGTTAAAAGCATTCCTATGTCAAAATGCAACTTTAAATAGCAGCGAAAAGAGATATGGACAGTTACAAAACAGGTAAACGAGCATCTTCTTCCAAGCACTACATTTAATGAGCTGATGACACTGGAACCTTCCACAAGAGGACACCTATGTTTTGTTCTCATTCCTTTACAGATGCCCCCCCCCCCCACACACACACACACACAACCGTTTGCATGCATTACAGCTTAAATCTATCTGAAATGTATTGGTAAGTTTCACCTACCGGGCATCAGAAGTTAAGGAGTGAAACATTAACCACTGACCAAATGCAAAAAGCCCAGCACGCGTGGCAACAATACAAGGAGATACCTACTAAATAAATACTGCCTGTATTCCTTATACAGTAGGAGGCAGAAATTGCCAAGGGTCCTTTTTTGTTTTCTGGAGAAAAACAACAAAAGCGCATTGTCTACAGACCTCTCTCCTTGAAGCACAATTGATTAAGGAAACCTTGGCTTGACATAGATACATAAAAGGTTTCCAGATGGGTTTCTTTAGGGAGAACGTCCCCTCCCCCACATCCCATGATCACAATGATTGACAAGACAGCTGTTGGATGAAACAGGCCACACCTTATAATTGTCTGAGTCTGGGCAGCTATCTCTTCGGTCGTCTCTATAAATGCACACTGACTGGTATGCATGGGAATCCGATAACCTAAATTTCACCACCTCAATCTTCCCACATCTTCTGTTCAAGTCCTTGGCCCCAGGAAAGTGAGATACCACAACCACGGCCAAACCTCACAAGACCAGGATGACTTCTGAACATGTTATTTCCCCAAACTGGTTCGACAACAAGGCTCTGTCTCTCCCAGTAGCATTTAGAAACTGATAAGCACCATCAGAATGGAACAGATTGTAATTTGTCTCCATTTTATACATAGTTTGTAGATGTTAGAGTCAACATCAAAACAGAAATATACAGAAGGCAAGATACACCACAGACAGCCTGCCAACTACAATGCACTCAAAACACACAACATCACAGGATGAGCCTAGTGCACGCCACGCCGTCCCGAAACACCAACGTCCGGAGCACGATTCCTTTACAGGTCGGGGATGGCGTGATGGCGGCGTGGCTCCAAGTCAGGCAGGTAACAGTAGGGCGTTGTGCGTGATTCAAGTCCCGAATGGGATCAAACCACACCAAAAACGACGCTACTTCAGGATAAATGGAGCCCTGAGCACATCTCTGCCATTCTTGACTCGCACATAAGCTGGGAGAGAAATGCTCAAGCACAGGTGCATTCCAAGCACATTTACATCTGTGATCTCATTTCGTCAGCAAAGAGAGGTGGGAATCCTGAACTAGAGCTACTGAGGCCAATTCACTTCATAATTCAGAACTGTTATAAAACTCTCTGAAGTTCATCTTTTCAATTTTCTGTCCAATAACCAGTACAGGGGATTATAATACCACTTCCACACTTGTTGTTCTAAAAATAAACCAAATGACACCTCTACTGTTCTAGTAGTGAATTTTATGTTGGCCCGATAGAGAAGCCGGATGTCTCTGACTCCACTTTCTTTCTAAACGAGGCATGGAGGGGCGCCTGGGTGGCTCAGTCGGTTGAGCGTCCGACTTCGGCTCAGGTCACGATCTCACGGTCTGTGGGTTCGAGCCCCGCGTCGGGCTCTGTGCTGATGGCTCAGAGCCTGGAGACTGTTTCAGATTCTGTGTCTCCCTCTTTCTCTGACCCTCCCCTGTTCATGCTCTCTCTCTCTGTCTCAAAAATAAATAAATGTAAAAAAAATTAAAAAAATAAACAAGGCATGGAGTTTGCACAGTCATCCACAGAATCAGTACTACAAAGCTAGCTGAGGAGGAAGCACGCCTCTCAGAGTCCAGCTCACGCCAAGAGTAAGGTCCCTGCACCCACATAGAAGTTTATCAAGTCCTTGCTATTGGTCTTATCGATCCACAGGGCCTACACTTTGAGCCCATTTACTTACTTGATGGTAGTCTGAACAGGCTCAATGATGACGTTTCCCAGCTCCCAAAAGACAGAAGTGGTAAGCTAGAAGGCAAAGATAGGGATCCCTCGGGCAGGCAGAATGCGGCAAAGGGGTCAGCTGACAGCAAGGAGGAGCACATAAACCCGCTCCCTGGCTTCATCCATCATACTGTGAATGAAACACGCATGCCTACAGCAGGACACCCGTGACAGCCAGCTTCTAAGAGGGCTCCCAGTGCCTCCTGCCTCCTGGTGTTCATGGCCTCACAGAGTCCCCTCCGCCACAGAACAGGGTTGAGCTGTGCAACCGACAAGATACTGAGGAAATGATGGTGCGTGGCCTCCGAGATGCAGTCATAAAAGACACTGTGCTTCCATCCTGCTCTCTTAGATTGCTGGCTCTGGGGGAAACCGGCAGCCAGGTTGTGAGCTCCCTAAAGCGGCCCGATGAAGAGACCCAAATGGGGAAGAACTGAGGCCTCCTGCCAACAGCCAGCACCAACTGGCCGGCCATATGGGTAAACCACCTTGAGAGTGGGTCCACCAGCCCCAGTCAAGCCTTCGGATGACTTCGGCCCCGGGCAGCATCTTGACCACGACACCTTGTGAGAGCCGATCAAGGCCCACCCAGTGAAACTCCCATATTCCTGCACCACAGGAGTCACGTGACATAATGCTCACTGTCATTTGAAGCCACTAAATCTCAGAGTGATCTGTGATGCGGCAATAGGAAACCAATAAGACACCTAAGCTCTCACTTCCCTTCCCAGTCTATCGTCAGATCCCGCAGTGGACATTTGTGGTGATGATCCAGGCTGTCCTCTATTAGGAGGCAGTGAAATGCAGAGAAGGCTTTTCATCCTATTGCAGAACATTACAATAAACATCCATGCCGATCTTCTGATTCATCCATCTACCAGGCCGACACACCCTCCAGACTTCCAGACGGTTGCGACTTCATGGCACACAGGCACATTCTGGCGTGACTTTCAACAACAGCATCGAGCGTGTCTAAATTGATTGTCCTAATCATCATTCCGAAATATTTATGGGACAAAGACTTCACGGTTTTCTGTTGCACAGCACAGGCCATCCTTGAATATTTGAAACTGTACCAATATCAAAATGATGTCTTTCTCCCAAGAAGGGTGTTGGTGGGTAACATTGCTTCAGTAATGACTAAATCACTTCAGATGAGAGGTTCGGTCTTAGGATGTATTTGATCACGTTGATGTAATGAGGAGAGCTGAATAAATCCTGGTTCCCTTTTCACTGTCAGAAGGCCAACGTCTGGGAGTTTGGAACAGTGGAGTTGTTTTGGTGTTAGTTTTTCAGCAAGGAGTGCTTTCTGGCTGTTGTTGGCTAAAAAGCAGGATTCCTGTATGTCAGGGGGAGGCCTGGAGCCACCTGGGGGAGATCTCATACTCAGCCAGAGACGACCAGCACCCTCAGCAAGGTGGTGGGCTTCTTCCGGGACAATCTTGTGACCCTTCATCTTGGTGACGCTCATCCCTCCGAGGGGGCGGAGACACTGATGTCCAATGGCCCCTCCTCGAGCGCAGTGGCTGTCTGCAGGTGCACGGCACTGAGTGCCAGGATAGGCCCAGTCTGGGGTTACGAGTCCTCCCTAAGGCAAACCCAAAGTTCTGTCTTCACTCACTCACAGGCAGGCCGGCCCAAGTTCCTGAATTCTCACCTCCCCAGAAACCTGACGCTAGATTTTTCCAGCTGACACCTTCCCACAGTCACCACACACAGGCTCAGGGGCATTTTTGTTTCTATTACAGTTTCCATTACAGAAAGTTTAGGAAATACACCTGAATAGGAGAGAACTGTCCATTCATACCGCCACTCAAATAAAACCATTATTCCTATTTTACTGTGTTTTCCTCCACCTTTTTTCTGTGTTCTTTTCACTCTTTTTTTAATGTTTTATTTATTTTTGAGAGAGAGACACAGGGAGAGAAACAGAGTACAAGCGAGGGAGAGGCAGACAGAGAGGGAGACACAGATTCTGAAGCAGCTCCAGGCTCTGAGCTGTCAGCAGAGGCCAACACAGGGCTCGAACTCGTGAACTGCAAGATCATGACCTGAGCTGAAGTTGGACACTTAACTGACTGAGCCACCCAGGCGCCCCTCTGTGCTCTTTTAATTTGTTTTTTCTGACATAGTCACGCTCACACAGTATATACAATTTTCTGTCCTGTCTATTCCACTCAACTTTGTAATGTGTAACATCTTTACTTATTAATTCATACCTGGAGCCTCCCCCCAAATTACTGGAGCTGGCCTAACACTATAGCCCAAGTATTCTGTCTCCCTTCTTAAATTATCTGCAAACATCACCTAGAAGAGTGGAATAGACTAAGCTCAATCTTAAATGAGGACAATTATCCCATTTCAACTGCCTTTGACCCCTAGTACGTAATCTAGGAATAAAAGAGCTTGCGTTCTTACCAAGCGTTTGCTAAGGGGATTAATACAATTCACCTAAGCACTCTCCTACTATTGACAAGCTATATTATTTCCTGACTTCTGTTAATACGAATATGCATAAGCAGTGCTTGAGAAAACAGCGCAGCAATTTCTCAAAATAGTTAAACACTCAGTTTCCATTTGACCCAGTAATTCTACAGCTAGGTGTATACCCAAGAGAAATGAAAACGTACATCCACACAAATGAAGGTCCATGCTGGCATTACTCACAATAGCCAAAAGGTGGCAACAACGAAGGGCCATCAACCGATGGATGGATAAATAAAACACGGTCTACCCATTCAATGGCATATTATACAGCCATTAAAAACACAAGAAAAGAACGCAGTATGGACACTTGCTACAACACGGATGGACCTTGAAGTCATTGCACTGGGTGAAAGAAGCCAGACGCAGAAGGCCATGTGTTGTGTGGCTCTACCTATAAGAAATGGCCAGAACAGGCAAGTCCAGTGGGGCACAAAGTAGATCAGTGGTTGCCAGGGGCTGGGGGCGAGGGGACGAGAGTGACACTAATAGGTGTGGGGCTTCTGTTGGGAGGGATAAAAATGTTCTGGAATGAGACAGTGACAGCTGCACAATGTGAATACACTCAAACTCATGAACTGCACGCTTTAAATGGTGAGTTTTGTGCTATATGTGAATTACATCCCAATTTGTAAAACTATGATGAAAGGAACATCTCTGTATTAGAAAGCTCACAATCTGCATTTACAACTATCTTCCTCAAGAGTCCAAGAAGTAAAGTTTCAAGGTTGAAGAACATGACGCTCTTTTCCCCGTATCTCCAACCCAATGTAAAACATTCACAGTAAAGTACGAAAAATAGGAGATAAAATCACCTAAAGCCCAGAAGCCCTGGATTCACGTTTTCATTTCTTTTCCTCTCTTCTCTGTCCTCCAGCTCACTTTTCCACAGCTGATACGACACCACATACAATTTCGTACACTGGTTGGTCTATTTCCTCGTGCCCTTTCACTCCGCGTTAGCACCACTTTCTGTCATGCTGGAATCTTCCATCACTTGCAGTAAAAAGCATAACCCATATACCAGGCACCTCGAGTCACCTCTTCAGGTATGTCCCGACACTCTGCTCTTTATTGTCAATGACGAATGTGAGCTTCCAGTAAGCACTTGACATGAACTGCCCAAGTGCGTGACCCCTGCCAGAGAGGTAAGAGACGGTCTGTCTCATCACCCTCCGGGGAAATCTACAATGCACTTGCTCAAGGGCTGAGAACAAACCCGTAAGGCACAAGCGGGCTTTGCTTTCAGGCAACAAGTAGGTAGCGAGCACAGCCTGAGTTTGATGGCATTTTCCCGATGCGGGGGAGCTGGGAAAACATGGAAAGCGATGAACCGAGAAGCAGGGCACCCACTGTCCCCACGTTTCAACGCATGCCCTGACACCGGCCAGCCCTCACCAGCCCCTCACCTCGCCGCCCCGTCTGAGCGACGCCAGCCAGGAGAGGTGCCCCCTGCCCTCAACAACCACTCGGACATAGTCCCCTCGCGGAGTTTCCCCTTAACAAACGGTTCTTCTCGGCCTCAGCAGAGGAGAGGAGTATGCGTCGCTGGCCAATCTTACCAGAGCCGGTGCACAAGAAAGGAGAAAGTGATGGACGGCACAGATGCCGGTTTCTTTCGTTCCCTTCCGCCTGCTGCATCCCCCAGGGCTCTTTAAGAAGGTGGCATCGGGCCGCCCCAGTCGGTGCCAGTTCCAAGAGAGCCATTTACTGCCGAGAAACCCTGGATGAGTCATTCTGTTTCTCTCTGAGCCCCGGTTTCCAAATCTTCAAAATGGGGATGAGCCAACAAACACACCGGGCTCGTGCTAACTGGGGGTGGCCTCTTTAGTTATAGCATGGACGCGGGCTGCGGCCGCTCCCCTTCCTGCCTCCCTGTTCTGTCTCCAGGAGACTCGTTTCGGACCGTATTCGTCTCCTCTTGCTGCTGGAACACATGATGACAAACGTGGTGGCTTGAAACAGCATAGGTTTTTTATCTTACAGTCCTGGAGATCAGAAGCGCACTTTGGTTTCACAGAACTGAGCAGGCTGTATGGATCCGAGGGTCTGGGAAGCCCCTTCCCTACCCCCGTGACCCCCCACTGCACTTACAGGAGCGAGAAACTTCTGTTAAGCAACTGAGATTTTGAGCCATTCGTTAGAGCACTTGGTTGGCTAACGCATTCGGAGATCTGGACGAAGGGCAGAGAGAATCAGAATCAGTGAAAAGTCTGAGTGTTTCGCCTCACTTGGTTATAGGGGCGTCCTTGGTGATTCAAACCGTGTTAGCCAAGCGCAGGCATTATTTGGAGAGGACTGGAGAGTCTGTCCTTCCCCTACCATGGAGTCTTGGGGGGGAACGGGTGAAAAGGACCGCTGCGCCTATTTCTGTTCTCAACAGTGCTGTCACTTTGTAGTGCAATCGCTATTTCACCTGGCTGCCTCCCCTACTGGTCTGTCAGCTCCTTGAAAGCAAGGATGCTGTTTCTCTAATCCTTGCTTTTTAAGCCAGAGCCCTCGCACACAACGGGCCTTCACGAGACCGTGTGAGAAGTTGATCGGGACAATTTCAGAGACTGGTACCATATAAAAACCAAATGGAACCAATGAGCAGTCGAGAAACAACGGGAAGAGACAGACTCGAGAGAGAAAAGGGCACTCAGAATTTGACTGAGCTCACAAGGTCTACGTTACAAGAAAAGCAGGGCTCAGGAGGCCAAGGCACTGTGGGTTCATTCCTGCCTCTGACAGCTCTTCTAGATACATCCTGAGAAGGAAGAAAGGCAGTTGGGCAGGCCACACAGCTTGAGGAAATGTCCCTGAAGACCTCCCCTAGCTTTCTATTCTGATTCTCTACCGACCAAGCCGATGGCTCACCTATGCCCTGGTTTCCTGAGCGTGGGCCTGTCTACCGGGAAGGGAGCAAACAGAGGCAAGATCGGCAAAGAATAAACTGTCAGAAGGCAACCAGTCTAGGAGGTATTTCGGGAGACCAGCAAACTTCCCGGAGGCTCCCCCTCCCCAGCGATCCTCCTGGTTCTCAGATGGTTCACACACTGGTGAAAGAAAGTCACGACGCCCAAAAAAGACCACGAGCTGGCGCGTGAGTGAGCACAGGGTCCCTCGGTATATATTTCGTTGAATCGCAGTGACAGTGGACACAGACAGCAATTAACTTTTGTAAACTTTGTGGGAGACGACCTCCAACCAAGGAAACCATAACCACTTAAGTGGCGACGAGCCTCGGCAAATGCCTGTCGCACTGTGGCCTCCGTTTTCTCATCTTTACAGCGGGGTGGTGAGGCTGAAAGGCTGTGACCATTATCAAGGTTCCTGAAACTTCTTACATACTCCATATTTTTTTTTGTCTAGAAACTGGAAAAATGTAATTAGTATTCTGACTTAGCAGAATACTGCACAAATGGCATGCAGTTTAAAAGCCTGGGATTCAGGTGCTAGAATGCAGAGCGGAGCAAGCAGACCCCAGGCCGCTATGGGATGGGAGTGTACCACCCAAAGAAAACCACACCCAGGGGGGCGCCTTAGCACAGCCATCTGCCCGAGAGCCCCAGCCAGCAGGGTCCTCTGCCGTGAAAATCACAGAGAAAAAGCATTTCTCATGGAGCCCATCGAGTGCCCAGTCCCAAGACAACAGAAAACACTGTCCACCTCCACGAATGAGCTCCGACGGTACAAGCTAGAGCCCGCAGAAGATAAACGTCAGCCCAGTGGGTGGAAAGAATTCTCTAGGGCGGTGCTATCCAAGAGAAATACAAGAGCCACATACCGAATTCAAACGTTTCTAGCAGCCACACTTAAAAGGAAACCGGTGAAATTAAGTTTACTAAGATATTTTACAGGGGCGCCCGGGTGGCTCAGTTGGTTAAACAGCCGACTCTTGATTCGGCTCAGGTCATGATCTCACAGTCATGAGATCGAGCCTTGCATCAGCATGGAGCCTGCTTGAGATGTTCTCTCTCTCCCTCTCTCAGCCCCCCCTTACCCCCCCCCCCCAAAAACCTATATATGTATATACATATATACGTGTATGGGTGTGTGTGTGTATTTTTTTAAGAAACCCAATATATTGAAAAAACTATCACTTAACATGTGATGATGATAAAAATTTTAAACAGATATTTTACCTGTTTTTCTACAAAGTGTACGTTTTACTCACAGCCCACCTCATCTCGGGCTCACTACGATGGGACATGCACAGTCGCCCATGTGGCAGCGGCTACTGGGTGGGACAGCATGGCCCTAGGGGTTCCCCTGCTCTACCGTCATCTGACTCCACGAAAGGTCACCGCGAAATCCACCCACTGAGATGCTGGGCCCTTAGGAAATATCTACACTGAAAAGCCTTCTTCCACAAGCCCGTAGTGGGGATCCTAGATGCTTTCTAAGGTCTCTAAGACCACAAAACCTCATGCAGGGAACTCTGCTTCCCTCCGGCTCCTCGCTGTTCACCTGCATTCCCAGCAACCTTCAGGAACTGCTTTCCCCGACTTGGACTGTCCTTTCCCTTTGCCACGCCTCCCTCCCATCCCCCTCCAACTCAAATCCTAGTCATGTCCCAGGATGTGGCACGGAATGCCTCCTGTCCGTACCCAGCACGTCCCAGCAGGAAGTAGGCAGCCCTTTCTCTCCCAGCCTCAGCACTCTCTCTCCTCCCCGGACATCCATGAAACCTACAGGCGGAACGTGGTGATTCGTTCATGTCGCATCTCCCCCACTGTTGGTTCCTTCTGGGCAAGAACCGCATCTCCCCCAACTCTGCCCTGCCCCCACGGAGCTCCAGAGTGTCCCGTAGGTGCCACAACCGCACACGCAGGGGAAGTTACTGGCTTGACCTGATCGATGGCGAATGGAGTCTGTGGTCGCTCTAGAGCTGTTTTTAGATGTCTCTGTCTCGACAGAATACGTTCAAGAGCAGGTGTGCAGATCTGAGGCCTGAGAGACTGGATCCCAAGGAGCGGGCTGAAGCGTGGCGGACGCCTCTCTTCCTCTCGGGGATGGGACTAACAGGTGCTCAGGGGCTGTTTACTATGCGATAGGAAACGCGGGCTTGTCGAGTTAGAAATGGCATCCTGGACCCACGGCACTAACCGACGGGAGCCAGTGCAGGCTGAGGGGCCCTCACGAGGAGACCCAAAGTCAGCTGTGGGTCCTCCAATAGTCCACAGCTGCCTTAAAAGCCCACCTGCCCATTCCACGCCCGCGCAGACCAGCGGCCCTCAGTGCCCAACCTGTACAGACAAATCTGAGTTTGTCCTCCTCCCTGGGCTCCAGACCAGGCAGCTGGTCACCAGGGAGAGTCCCAGCCACTGCAGTTCTCTCTCAGCAGGGAAAGTGGAGAAATGACGACTTCCAGGAAAGTCTGACTTCTGGAATCTGTCTTTGCCAAAGAGGAACCAGAAAAGCAGGCATTCCAAAATACACATAAAAGACAGAAAGCAGATCTGTGGTTTTGAGGGACTGGAACAGGAAAGGGGACATGCCGGGGGTGGGGGAGACGGGAATATACGAAAACCAACTCATGGTCATGGTCATAAAGCTGTATACATCTGCTAAAACTCCTCAAACTACACTGAAATGGGTGAATTTTGTGCTGTGTAAATTACACCTCACTAAAGGTGTATTAAAAATACACACACACACAGGGGCGCCTGGATGCCTCAGTCAGTAAAGCATCTGACTCTTGTCTTGATTTCAGCTCGGGTTATGATCTCACAGTTTGTGAGATCGAGCCCTACGTCGGTCTCTGTGTTGACAACGCAGAGCCTGCTTGGGACTCTCTCTCTCTCTCTCTCTCTCTCTCTCTCTCTGCCACTCCCCTGCACTCTCTCTCTCAAAATTGTTAGCTGTCCAGAGTGTTTCATATGATTTACAGTGGGAAGAAACAATGTCAAGATTCCAAATCATATGAAACACTCTGGACAATAGCTAGCTTCACTGTCATCTCACATTAAGCTGTTACGTGCCTCTGGCGATTCTGATCCACAGGTTCCAAGTGATGGCTCAACAATGTCCCAAAACGTCCTCCAAATAGCTGGACACATGCTGACACACTCTCTAAAGTAACCGTTTCCGATCCTCTGCACTCATTCATCACCTTACCCTGTATCGGGCTCTCGTGTGTAGTCACAACCCATTCATGAGCAGTGAAAGCCACCCGGCAGGTCGCAATCAGTGCTTTCGTTTAAAAAGAAAATCTTAGAGCCCAGCACGCCTCTGAGGGGTAGCATGGTACATACGACGTTATGAAACTTGTCTTTTGGTCGTGCGTGCGATACAAAACAGTCTCCTTCCTTTCCGTAGCAGTCAGCAGTACTGGGAAGGGCGATGCTCTGGTTTATACCCACAGGCAAGTGCACCCAGTCATACGTTAGGCACTTCGGTGTAGGGCTACCGCCCACCTCCCCGCAGTCTTGCAGACACAACTGAAAGTGTGCGGCCACACCCGGCAGCCGGGGGCAAACCCGCATTGTGCTCTGGCCAGACAGGGAGAGTCTCCTTCAGTCAGCACAATTTTAAGCGATGGGTCCACGATCATCACCCCCAGTTCACCCAGCAGGAACCTGAGCTCAGGGATGCGTGCCTAAGAAATGCCCAGACCAGACGAGGACTCGGAAGAAGCCCTTGCAGGGTCGCTGGCTGGCTCCCTGCACTCCCACTGAGCTCACAGCAAGGATTCCAAGCAAAACTGAAACAGTTCCAAGAACCTATCAGGCAGGAACCACCATCCCTGGGGAAAACACTAGAACTAAAGATGCCGTAAAATACAGGTACACCTCCTTTTATGGCACTTGGCAAATAATTGTGTTTTTTCACAAATCGAAGGCTTGTGGCCGCCCTGCATAGAGTAAGTCTATCAGCACCTTTTTTCTAACAGCATTCGCTCCTTTCACATCTCTGTCTCACATTTTGGTAATTCTTTAAACATCTCCAACTTTTTCCTTATTAGTCTAACTGTTCCAGCGATCTGTGATCAGTGATTACAACTCGCTGAGAGCTCAGTTGATGGCTAACATTTTTAAGCAATAAAGTATGTTATAATAAGGCACGTACGCTGTTTTTTAGACATCATACCGTTATTGTCCGCTTAACAGACTATAGTATAGTATACGTATAACTTTTATATGCACCGGGAAAAGAAAAAGTTCATCGGGCTCCCTTTGCGACACTCGCTTTACTGCAGTGGTCTGGAACCAAACCCCAGGTGTGCCTGTAAGCATATATGCACCATACTCCACCTCTAAATAATTTCTATCTCCATCATCCTCCTGAGAAACTTCTAGTGGGGATTACTCTGACAGGAGTACTTCATGGAAGTTAGTTAATGACCGTCTTATTTTTAACATGGACAAAATGCTGGATGAGGGACTTCACTCTAAAAATAAAATACAGTGTTACAAAAGTTTGATTCTTAGCTTAGTACTGAATACAACGGACAGGAAGGGATATTTAAAAATTAAAAGGGGAGGTTGTAAGGAAGGATTTGGGAAAAAAAGAAATAAATAGTAACAATTGACGGAAAAAGTAAACTCAACTGAAACGAGAGAGGAAAACCTCACTGGCTGAGGAGAGCCAAGAGGCCCAACAATAACATTCTTTAGAAATGGCATCACAGGGGGAGGCAACCAGGGAGGGTCCTGGCCATCCTTTCAGAGGAGCGGCACACAGTGGTGACGTCACAGTCCTCGGGGCTCCGTGATCTCAATTTCAGCTTTGCAAACAGCGTCCAGATCAGGCTCACCCCTTCGGATTGTTCCCAGTTGCAGGAAGTCCTGTACCAGGCTTTTAAGAGTAAAAGGACTTCATCACACATCTCTTTTTGCACGAATTACCTCTCCCCCCACGAAGAAAACAGCCACATTTCTGCAATCTGTTTTCTTTTTGGCATGAGAAGTCCATTCTTTATTAATGCATCTTTGCACATATCACCATCTGAATCCACGAACAAAAGCAAAGGGGACATGCCCGAACATCTAAGACATTCAGTCACCAGCCAGCAAGCTCCTCGGAAGAAACGCCCGCCTGGAGAGGACACGAGGAGTCAGTTAAGCTCTCTGGGACAGCGGATCTTCCAGGTCTCGGATCTCGTTGGGAATCTGAGATAAGCCACTGATCTCCTCCCTGGAAAAATGTGCCTACACGTACACCCAGAATGCCGCCCGCATCTATATGCAACGTTGCCAGTCCGGGAAGTCCGGTTTCAGGATCCCCGTGCCCAAGGCTCCCTGCCCAGGGGAAGAGGCACCAGGTAGACAGTGCGGCTCCCGGGGGAAGGGCCGATTCACCGGCGGTAGGTTCAAAGCCCAAGAGAGGAGCACCAAGACCGCCTCCGACCTGCCCGGGAAGGGCACAGGAGGCTGCCAGCGCCACGCAGGCCAGTCCCAGGAGGACCGGGCCCTGCCCTGGCCCCAAGCGGACGGCTCACGGCCGGGTGCGGCAAAGGGAAGCGTCCCCCAGAAGGCGTGGGCCGTCCTGACGAAGCAGGGCCTTAGTCTGTAGGTGGCACGAAGTCAGGAGGAGTGGAGGCTAGGCGCGCCATCATCACATCAGCTGTGCAGGAAGATCCCTTGGGCTGCAGAGAAAGTGGACGGCAGCAGGAGGGGCCAGAGGCGTGAGCAGGAAACGAAGGTTGAGGAGCACGGGGCCAGGGGAACAGTGGCAGGGCCAGGGCCGGGACCCGGACCGGGGTGAGGGGGGCAGCCTCCCGGAGGGTGGGCGCTACGGGGAGAGTATCAGGAACCCCAGCGCCACTCCGTAACCACTCCCGTTCATTCCTGTCACCCTGCTGGTTACCCTGCTGGTTTCCCTTCTCAGTAACACCAGGAAGGCGCTGAGTCTGCGGTCTTTGGTGTGTATCTGCACGAAGGCACGCCTACCCAAAGGGCAAGTCGTCATTGGTGGAAAGGTTTCGACGATGCCAGGCTCCCCTGATACTCTCCAAAGAGGCGGGAACAGGCCACCGTTGCCCTTATCGCAGCATCACCAGCAGGGGGCCCAACGCACGGGCCGTGACCCAATGAATGAGTGAGGCAGTCCAGGCGTTACTGGGCTGGAGTCAGGATGTCCTGTAAGAAAAGAGCTACCCCCAAACCAGCAGGCACTGCTGTCAGGAATCTGTCATTTTGTTCAATATTGAGTTGCAGGAACTGAAAAAAAAATTTTTTTTAAGCCTCAGAGCAGGACTGCAAGCCAACAATATTTGAGCCGCCCCATGAGGTGGCTTACTAGGGAGCCCCACCTGGGTGGCTCCATCGGTTGAGCGTCCAACTTCAGCTCAGGCCATGATCTCGCAGCTCGTGGGTTCGAGCCCCGCGTCGGGCTCTGTGCTGACAGCTCGGAGCCTGCTTTGGATTCTGTGTCTCCCTCTCTCTCTCATTCTCTGCCTCTCCCCTGCTCGTGTTCTCTCTCTCTCTTTCTCTCTCTCAAAAATAAATAAACATTAAAAAAATTTTTTTAATAGTGAGCCCCAAATTCTCCTTCAGAACCAAAAAGAAGCTAAGGTTTCCCACCCGAGAGAGCACAATAAACATGCGGCGTTCTAACAACCGCTTGAAAGTCTACACTCCTTGGACCTGAGCCAGGGTACATCCCACAAGCTCGTCGGCTCCAGGCTTCTTCCTCTCATGCCCCTGCCGCTCTGGCTTAAACTTCTAGACCCTAAAGCCTCTGGAAGACCCTTCATGTCCACACCGAGCCTGTCAAGTACCAGCACGGGGTCGCGTGTGCAGGCCCCTCCGGGCCGGCCAGGCACTCTGGGTTAGAGTCAGTTCCCCTGGAGGACACGCTCCGGCCCTCTCCGATGGCTCCTCCCATGTTGAAAACCACCACCAGGAAGCCCACGGAATCATCCCTTGAGCACTGGGCTGCTCCTCTCCGGATGTGCCAGCCGCTTAGAGCAAAAGCACGGCACCTGGCTGTCTCCAAAACAGAAAGCCACACTTAGAACAAGTAATCAGCTCTTCTTCTGAAATACATTTGTTCTGTCCAACTTGTCAATGCACACCCTTAAGCCCGGACTGCCAGCACTCGGAGCCTGGTTCCATCCGAGCAGAGTTCAGCACGGGCAGCAAAGAGCACAGCTAAGGTCAATCGGGCCAAGGTCAATCGGGCTTGCTTCGTGACCCACGTAGAACCGCCAGGCCCCTGGGATCACTGGAACGCTGCTTACCAGACTCCACCGCGAGTTCCTTTTGTGGGCCTGAGGTCCACTTCACGATGGCAGAGGGGACACGAGCAAAGTAAGGAGTTATTCCCAGGACCAGAAACCAAGGAAGACCAAAGGACTTCCAGACGTGATGGCCTGAAAACCCAATCACAGAGAATGAGCCTGCAGGGACACAGGCCTCTGGTCTTCGTTATCCTCCCCAAAGCAGCCCAGTGCTCTAACCCTGAAATGACCTTAACTCACCTTCTCACCCTAGGCATCCATAGCCCCCTGCCCTACAGAGGCCCCCTCACCACGAGCCCAGGCAATCCCGTTCCCAACTCTGCTCTGAATCGTCACTGAAGGGCAGGGGCCTTCGGATGCCCCCCACTAGTGTGTGCATACCACAGAGTCAGGGAACACAGAGATGTTGACATCCCAGCACTTCGCACAGACCCTGACCTTACAGCAGGAGTGCACTATGCTAAGACAGATGAAGGGAGAAAGGGCGAGGGGGAAAGCCAGAGGCACGGAGGGAAGGATGGGTGGAGGGATGGACCGAAGGATGGACAAAGGGGTGGATGGAGGGACGGACAGATGGATAAATAATTGGATGGGGGTCAGTGGAAGGATGGATGGATGGATGGGTGGATGGGTGGATGGAGGGATGGAGCAGGATGGACAGAAGGACAGAGAAGGATGGAAGAAGAAAGGGAGGGGTGAACAGATAAAGAATCCATCTACACAGGCCAGTAGGGAGGAAAGGTCTTGAAAAGGAGAAGGTGGATGGTAGGAGTTAAGGGGAACTGAAAGCCGGAATTCCCAAACCAGGTCCATCAAGATTTATAGGTAAACACATTCCAGGCAGGCTTAGGGGGCCAGAGGGCAGCCCAGTTCCTTCGTATCTTAATCAGGCTTTATTTCTTTAGATTGCTTTCCTAACTGGGAGGCTGGAAGGTAACGAAAGAAGGAGCCAAACTCAACAGCAAACCCACACCAACCACAGAGACGCTGCCCCAAAACCTGCTACTGATTTGATTTTCAGCAAGGCCGCTTTGAGAAAGGGTGGGTTATTTTGGGGAGCCAGAGAGAAGCATTCCTGCACTGTCCACTGTGGCAGCCACTAGCCACATGTGGCTATTTAACATTCAATTAATTAAAATGAAATAAAATCAAAACTTCACCCTTCAGTTGCACCAGCCACATTTCAAGTACTCAAGGAACATACGCGGCTGGCGGCTGCCATACCGGGCAGGGCAGACACGGACTATGTCCATCATCGCACAGTGCCGTCTTGGACAGCACTGCTCCGGTCAAAGGGCAGTGGGGACGCTCTGATCTCTCAGTGGAAGGAGACTTGGTAAAACGGGAGTACAGGAAGGCAGCTGACCATAGTCTGCTGAAATATTTCTTCGGAGCAGCACACATTTTAAGTTGAAAATCTTAAAATACACTGCCACTCTTTGGTTGGCTGATCCCTCCGGCACAGCGGCTCTCGCAGGAGCCATTTGGCCTCCCAGGGACACTTGGCAGTGTCTGGAGACATTTGGGGTTGTCACGAGCATCGAGGGGAGGAACTACCGGCACGTAGCGGGCAAAGGCCAGCGATGCTGCTCACATCCTACAATGCGCAGGACGGCCCCACAACAAACAACTGCCCGGCCGTGAGGTCATCAGTACCACCTATGAAAATCAGCTAAAATATGTAAGGAGCTTAACGTATAAAGAGGTGCATCACAGCACTGTGTACAGCAACAGGAAAAAAAGGAAAAACGACCAACAATGAGGACAGGATAGGATCCGATAAATTACTGCACGCTGACAATCACTCAAGAGTTACTCACAGAGGACCTACCACATGTCAGACTTCGCTTAGGCGCTGTGGACTTCTTTTAAGTTTTATTTTATTCATTTTGAGAGACAGGGAGACAGGGGGAGAGCAGGGGAGGGGCAGAGAGAGAGAGGGAGAAAGAATCGCAAGCAGGCCCCGCGCTGTCAGCAGGGAGCCTGACGCGGGGCTCAAACCCACAAACCGTGAGATACTGACCTAAGCCGATATCGAGTCAGCTGCTTAACCGACTGAGCCAACCAGGCGCCCCTTACCTGGGATAATTTTTAAAGTGTGTTTAATAACACACTGGAATAATTTGGAAGGGCTTTGGTTATTGATCAGGGAGAAAGAGTGGCTATCAAATTAGCTGATACATGACCGCGGTTTGGTTCCTTTGGTTACAAAAAGAAAAAAAGACTACAGAAGACGTGTGAACACAGCAGTACTTGTCGGTAGAGGTTGGACTGGATTGTGGTGCGTTTACACAAACAAATCATTTTTTAAAAGGGAGAGCTTACCCAGAATCCAACAGAGCTCCGTCTCCTCTCCTCCTCCCATGATCCGTACAGACAAGTGCGGCCGCCACCGCACTCCCATCGGGCTCCTGCTCCCCTCCGCCCAGAAGAAAGGCAAGCCAGGCGGCGAGAGCTGGCAGCGCAGGGCTCCAAAGCCACCCGGAGGCCAACTCGGCCTGCAGACGTGTTCTGTCTGGTCCGCGGCGCCGGCCCTCACGGTGATTTACCGAAACCCCATCGAGTTGCCAATACTTAAACTCAGAAGATCTCATTTCAAACACCTGAATTTCTACCTCTCTTGAACATCAGAAGAACCGGCACACGGGGGTGATGAGCCCCAAAGACAACGCGTGACAAAAGCCGAGGAGGGCCATCCCCGTCGGAAGGGGCGGCTTGCTAGCTGGCCACGGCCCCCACCACTCCTGGTTACCCCTGACACGCGGTCACGTGGTTGGGATCCCAGCCCTGGTGGGCGCTCGAGTCCGTAATCACTGCACCAAACAAGGTGAGGCACAAAGGTGGGAAAGTCCTTCCCGGGAACAGCCCAGCAAACGGTACGCACGAGGGGTGCGAGCAGAGATGGGCACCAAGCTTAGTATAGATGATGCTCAGCGGCTCAGGCATATAATCTTGGCTCAGGATGAGAGAGCTTGGGGGCCCCACGCCCTAGGACAAGCTGTGGGAAAACTATAAAGGGCTATTCGCTTGTTCAAATAGTCAGTGCAGGAAGGCTGTTCGAGATCCGAGGTGCCAAGAGTTTCCTCAAGGACTTCATCTCAGCCGGGAGCAAAGAAATAACAAATGGTCACCACCCGACAGATCCCCTCAGTGGCAGGGGCGCAGAATGCTACAGAAGGCTCAGAGGAGGAAACCTTTCAACAGGAACATAAATGATTTTTACGGTCAGCAGAACATCAAATCCTTACCCCCCCTCTCACGGCCCCAGAACGATGATATAACAGCATTTGTAGCTGTTCTAACCTTTCTTTCTCCTTTACAAACCTCCATGTTTCTGGTCGTCAAGATCAAGGCTCATCTGCCCAGGTGTCACAAAGGGCTTGAAATCATCAACAAATATTCCTTCAGTCCCGTGAACAAGAGGGAGCCCGTGAGAAAGTGGATTTCCACCCTGGCTGCAACTCGAATCATCAGGGACATCTGGATCTGTCCAAGACGTTGGACTTAACTGACTCGTGGTGGCACACGAGGAACACTAGCTTGTAAGCGCTCCTTGGATCACTGTAACTTGAAGTCGGGGTTGAGACCCCCGGGTAAGTGACGCTCAAAGGCGTGTAGTCACCTGCCTCCTGTGTGTGTGGCACTGCCCCGGAGAGGGAAGATGGTAAGTGAGCAGGGTCGGGAAGCACAGTTCGGGAGCGCACCATCGGTTACTTTCCACAAGCATCTGCTTTTCTTCTCTTTTTTTATGTTTATTTATTTATTTTTAGAGAGAGACAGTGTGAGTGGAGGAGGGAGAGAGAGAAAGAGAGAGACACAGTATCCGAAGCAGGCTCCTGGCTCTGAGCTGTCAGCAGAGCCCGATGCGGGGCTCGAACTCACAAACCGTAGGCTCGTGACCTGAGCCGAAGTCGGACGCTCAACTGACTAAGCCGCCCAGGTGCCCCCCAGCATCTGCTTTTCAAACTGAGAATTCCACCTTGAATACTTAAAATACCTTTGGAGCTATAATCAAACAATTATCTCTCCTCCTACCCAGGGGATGGCATTGCCAAGTGCCAAGTGCAGGAAACGCTCTAGGAAGCAGACGAGGGCAAGCCCCAGAAGGCATATGGTCTGACAAAAAGGCAAGAAAAGAAAAGTGCCAACCAAATACACGGGCTACCTACATTTCACGAAGATAGGCTTCTGCACGGAGTAACAATGAAATGCAACACGTACCCCAGGGTCAGCTTCTCCTTTTTCACAGGGAGACGGTAGTTCCAAAATAGTAATTGATTTTTTAAAACTGGTACAGAGGGCACGTGCTAATAAGCAGGAGACGTATGGCTGACCAGGCGATTATTCAAAACACATTTCATTGCGTTCTTCCTCTAAGGCTAAATGTGATGCAACACATAAGGATCCCATAAAAACCGCCCAGCAAAACTACCTTGCGCCGTAACGTGGAATTTAATAAAACACATGCACTGCTGTGGCACTGAATCCCTTTGAGGCGATCTTTTTCTTTTCTTTTCCCATCCATCAGAATCTATTCTTAGGAGTCCCTATGTGGTTCCCAAAGTTTGTATGGAAGTTAAGTCATTTTACACCAGCTGGAGACATGGGAGGAGCAGTGCAGGTGGCAGACTGGAGCGGAGGGTACGGGAAGGAAGAACCATGTACACAGAACATGACAGGCTCTCAGCCCCTATGAACCCAGGAACAAGGAGGGACCCGCAAGGTGGTAAAGGATGGCTCAAGCATCGGTGGAAGATATTTTCTCTTAAGAGATTCCTACGAAGCAGGGGCGACTGGGTGGCTCAGTCGGTTAAGCGTCTGACTTCGGCTCAGGTCACGATCTCGCAGTTCCCAAGTTCGAGCCCCACATCGGGTTCTGTGCTGACAGCTCAGAGCCTGGAGCCTGCTTCGGATTCTGTGTCTTCCTCTCTCTGCCCCTCCCCTGCTCGTGCTCTGTCTCTCTCTCTCTCTCTCAAAAACAAAATTAAAACATTAAAAAATATAAATAAATAAATAAATAAATAAAGAGATTCCTATGAAGCAGAGAACCCTGGGGATCTCGCCCTCTCCACCCCCACGCCCAGCTTCCTATCAGATGAGAACTTCTTTCACTAGAAAGTTCCACCAACAGACCCAGAACCATCCCACCTTCTCGGTTTTGAGCCAAGCTTTCAGCCATCCTTTGCAGTTAAGGGTACAGAAGGTAGAGGGAACCCAGGCTGACAATGTGTTTCTTTCGAGAGGAAAACCACAGTATCCCACATTAACATGATTAAGATGACGTTTCAAGCAAGCACCAATAGTGCTCTCTCCATCAGAAGAAACTGAAAAGAAACATGAGCACGCAGCTCAAGGGTTTACGTGGCAATGCTGAGGTGCCCTTCCCCCAGGGCACAGGAGAAACAGGCAGATGAATTGTTACCTGAGAGGCCAAACAACATGGCAGGTTCGGTGCCGGTCCTTCGGGAGGCCCAGGCCATCCTGTAATGTGCGTGAGCATGAGGAAGGGCGGCCTGCTGCACATTTACCGAACGCCCAGAACATTCTGGAGAAGGGGGAGCGGGGAGCCGATGCTGGCGGATTCTCTATGAACTGCTGGATTCTCTGTTTCAATGACACCTGTCCATTCAGTTAGGTCATCGGGCACCTCTAACTGCTGCTTTGCCATGTGGTTATTTGTTTGGGGTGGGGGGAGAGGGGGCTTATCAGAACCCAGGGTACCTTGAGGGTAGGAGGCTGCACTTTGGAGGGGGTCGGTTTGTTTCTAGAAAGCTTTCTAGGTGTCGTAGGATGCCTCAAGAATCACTGGTCCAGATCTGCGCTTCCTGAGCCTGGCTGCTAATTGAACCCACCAGAACTTTTCCAAAACAGACACCAGTTACAAATCATAGCGTCCAATAAGGGTCTAATATCCAGGGAGTAGAAGCAAATTGTCAAATTTAACGACAAAAAGGCAAACAACCCAATGTAAAAACGGGCAAAAGCCTTGAATAGATATTTCTCCAAGGCATACAAATGGCCAACAGGCACATGAAAAGAGGCTCACCATCATTAGTCATCGGGGAAATGCACATGAAAACCACAACAGATACCACTTCATACCCACTAGGATGGCCTTCTTTTCAAAGAGCAAGAAAGCAAGCAAACAAGAAAACAGGACGTAACAAGAACTGACGTGGGTATGGAGAAACTGGAACCCTCATACACTGCTGGTGGGGCTGTAAAATGGCACAGCCACAGTGGAAGACAGTTGGGTCGTTCTTCCAAAAGTGAAACGTAGAATTATCATACGACCCAACGAGTCCAATCCCAGGGACATACCCAGCGATCCCGAAAGCAGGTCTGCAAACAGACACCGGCAGTGCGTGTTCACGTAGCTCTGTCCACCACAGCCAAAAGGCAGAAACAACCCAAGTGTCCGTGAACGAACAAAGGGACAAACACAGTGGGGCACTCCGTGTAATGCAACGGTAGGTGGCCATAAGAAGAAATGAGACCCCAATCTCTGCTATGACATGGATGAATGTGAAAACATCATGCAAGACCCAAAAGACCATATCGTCTATGATTCCACTTATGCGAAACGTCCAGAACTGGCAAACAATAGAGACAGAAAGCAGCCTGGAGCTGAAAGGGGGGAGGAGTGAGGGGTGACAGCTTAATGGGTACAAGGTTTTCTTTTTGGTGGTGAAAATATCTTGGAGCTAGATAGAGACAGCGGTTGCACAACACTGTGAGCATACTAAATGCCACTGGATTAACCATTTGCAATGGTTAGTGGGGGGTGGGGGGAAAGGCTAGTGGTTAATTTCATGTTATGTGAATTCTGCCTCAGTCTTTAAAAATAGGAGAATCGCTTCTCGGCCTTTTGCCTAAGATCAAGTGTAAAAATAGGAGAGAAATGGGTCAAAGCGGGCTTCCTCTTGGACCCTGCTGATCAGAATCTCCTAGGGTAGTGCTGTGTGTATGTGTGTGTGTGTGTAAATGCAAATAAACACAAATATACAGCACCCCAGGTTGATCTTGCATCTAGGTTTGAAAAGCACCAGGTTGCGCATATGTGCAACTTTAAATTATTTTTTAATTTTTTTTAATGTTTTATTCATTTTTGACAGAGAGAGAGAGAGACAAAGCATGAGTGGGGCAGGGGCAGAGAGAGAGGGAGACACAGAATCCCAAGCAGGTTCCAGGCTCTGAGCTGTCAGCACAGAGCCTGACGCGGGGCTCGAACTCACGGACCGCGAGATCATGACCTGAGCCGAAGTCGGACGCTCAACCGACGGAGCCACCCAGGCGCCCCAACATATGTGCAACTTTAAATTAATACAGAAATGAGAGCATTTCGGTGGCTAAGACCTCAGGGTTTTACCTGATGCTGCACTCATCCTGGGTAAAGAGTATGGCATGCTGTCCCTCCCTCTCTCTGGAAAAAAAAAAAAAATCAACGCATTTTTCAAAAATATAAATAGACACATAACATTCAGAAATACAAAGCCGGGACAAAATCCCAGCTACAGGGCACTCAAGAGCAACATAACCAGGACAGTGTGCCCATTTAAAATCATGCCCCTACACTGATGGAAGGACCAAGAGTGCAATTTACACAGATGAATGCAAACTGGACAGGTGTCCTCAGTAAGCACTGAGCATGACGTGTTCATGATGAACATGAAATAAGAGCAAACGTTAATGGACTCTTAGGGGAACCAACCAGGACCAAAGGGGGCAGGGAAGCTGGAAGCGGCAGCCCAGGCTAGCCCAGCCAAAGGCCGACCGCTCCGACCGTGAGCCGGCTAACCATCCAGGGCTGGAGACGGCATCGGGCCGAAAGGACCTGGCCCCGTGACTGTCGATGGCAACAGACAGTCTGAGATTCCTGAGGACACCTGAGGGGCAAGGGCCACCTCGGAACAGAAATATGCCTGTGGCTTCAAGCCCATGCTGCTCGGCCTCTGGCACGGTAGACGGTTCCTGCTGGTATTTCAGAGATCTCGTTTTCTGAATACTGACCAGAGATGGTGAGACACCGTTTTATTACACAATTCCACCGGAGGGGAGGTAGTTACCAAGAGGGACCACCGCACATAGCATTCATTTACTCCTTTATAAGCAAACCGCACTGCGATCGACACTTTCTCCAGCACTTTCTTTTCCTTGCTTCTGGAGAGTTCTTTGATCCTATCTTTCGAGCACGTGTAAGACCTAATTATGAAAAGAACGACGGCCTAAAGGTCACACTTTCATTTCACCTTTACTTTCACGGGAAGAACAAAGAACTTCAGTTTCTTTGGAACCCATTAATTAATACAAGAATGTTCAACTTTAATGTAGGGCTACTGTTTGGGTGACAAAAAAAACCCCAACCACTTACACCTCCCAGCTTTGCAAACGTGACCAGCTGACTGCTTTACAAAACCAATTC
Source organism: Panthera uncia (assembly GCF_023721935.1). Classification (NCBI taxonomy): domain Eukaryota; kingdom Metazoa; phylum Chordata; class Mammalia; order Carnivora; family Felidae; genus Panthera; species Panthera uncia. The sequence goes on along the minus strand of NC_064817.1, from coordinate 6,374,521 downwards.
CAGTAACTCACATGCCTGTGTTACCACCATGTCATTGGTCGGCTTCACGGAAAATTATCCATTTTCATTTCTTTTACCAGTTCTGTATATGCCAAAGCACCTTCTTCTACTCTGGGTGGAGAGGTAAAGCAACCAGCCACCAGTGAAATGTAAAAAAGGATCCTGGGAAGGGGGCACCTGGGTGGCTCCGTCGGTTGAGCGTCTGACTTCGGCTCAGGTCATGATCTCGCGGTCCGTGAGTTCGAGCCCCACGTCGGGCTCTGCTCGGACCGCTCAGAGCCTGGAGCCTCCCTCGGATTCTGTCTCCGTCTCTCTCTGCCCCTCCCCCGCTCGCACTCTGTCTCTCTCTCTCTCTCTCTCTCTCTCTCTCTCAAAAATAAAATTTAAAGAAAAATTAAAAAAAAAAAAAAAGGATCCTGGGAAAAAGAGGAACGACTCAGCGGCATGCTTGTTATTTTCTGTCACACCATCGATGAAGAGCTCAGCAGTGACACTGACCAGCTCCTGTGCAATCCAAGTCGTTTAAACTGCCATGAGCTTGGTGAGTGTTCCAGGAACTAATCCCGCAGCTCTGGAAGGTGGAAGAACCAGCTTAGCTCTTACTCCTTCCCCCACCACCTGGCTGGGATTAATCCACATGGTTTTCCAACCCTGAAAACAACAAAAGCGTGCCAAGGGTGTTATTTTCCCCGGTGCAAAAAGCGATGGCAGCCACTGCAACCGACGAAAAAGTGGCTACCAGCCACCCCAAAACAGATGGGAAGAACGTGATAGGTCTCTCCACTTTACACAAGATAAAAATCAGCCCATCTGAAGGAAGCGCAGACTTTGATCCCAAGTATTTACTGAGCTGGCACCAGATTTCAAACCGAGATGCCGGCGATGACTCAGGGAAACGTGCGTTTCATCAGTTACGTGTTTATAGAGAACTTCAGGGTGACCCATATTTTTAAAGGGGCTGGGTGATATACGGCCTAAGAAAAATGCTAATTAATCATTTTAAAGGCATAATGGATAATAAGTACACGAATCTGTATTTAAAAGTTGAAAGTGGGTGTGTCTACAGTTCTAAGAGCCGAGCGTGGGGAGCTGCTCCAAGAGGAGTCGCTGGTTCTGGCCTGGAGAAGCAAATGCCGCTCTGTCCTCCCTGCCGCGTGCGTGTGAGTGCAAGAAGCTATTCTTGGTAATCCTCGACATTTTTGTCAATGTGCCATCTGCACGCTGACGTTCGGGAGGTGTAGGATCCCGGTGGAGGGACGCTTCGGTTTCTGATGTTCTGGCTTTTAACACTGAGATTCAGGGGATGACAATCTCGGTTAACCCGGGGCCAGATCAATCAGAATGATCCGGGTGCGACGCGTTCGAAGCGGTCCGTGGACGGCCAACGACACGGCGCCACGGCGCTTCTGAAGAAAAGTCACCCGGTGACGAAGCTCTGCCGCGCCGGCCACCGCGGGCTTGTGCCTTATTGCTTTAGACCCCAAACCATCCAACCATTAGAAAGCAACCACCAGCCACTTGCTCTTAAGTAATAATAAAACCTCAGTTTCTAAACACAACAATTTGTGACATCATATGGGCATCGGCGTGCTCCCGCGAGCAGGATCGCAGCCTGAGCGCCGCTGGCACAGGGGCCGGGTCACTCTCTGCTGTGGCTGCCCTGTGCCCTGTGGGACATCGAGCGGCATCCCCGGCCTCCGCCCGCTGCACGCCAGTACCGACCCCTCCCCACAAACTGTGACCACCAGAACCGTCTCCAGACATTGCCACGCGTCCCCTGGAGGGCGAAACCGCCCCCAGCTGACAGCCTTGGTTTTGGTGGAATCGGTGAACCTGAGGGCCGGGATAGCTTTTACAGCTGTGGCCACGTGCTGCTAGGAAAATATCTAAGTTAACTGTTGAAGTGAATGTTAACGGTTTCTCGCTGCCTCCCTGCAGCCCCGGTCCACCCACTTACCCATCTCCCACCGCCGGCAGGTGAGCCGCGCAGGAGTGAGCACTTTCCAGAGGCGGTGCTACGGACATGCGCTCTGAGAGCCCCCCTCCCAAGGCCCCAATAGCACAGCGTTTTGGGTAAACTTAATTTCATCCCCAAAGTAAGTCTGTCCGTCAAATATCCAGCCTGGGGCACAGTGGAGCCTGCTTAAGACTCTCTCTCGGTCCCTCCCTCCCTCACTTGTGCGTGCTCGCGCGCTCTCTCTCTCTCAATAAATAAATAATGTGCAGCCAAAAGCTACTAATACACACACGAAAACTGTGCAGATAGTGCACAAGGTTGCTGAGAAGATGTAGCTGAAGATCTTGACCTTGAATCAACTTCTCCTGGTCTTAATAGCTGTCCAATATTAAGTATCCAACATTAATTACGGAACAAGATCTCATCATATGATGTGAATTCTTTGAAAGTCCCCAACATCACTCAGTGCTACAAATACCAAGTTCCAGAACAAGATGATGCTGAAACCTGGAAACCAATAATTCGGTATATATTTGGGGTATTTTCAGATTTATATCCAAGCTAATACAGTAACAATGAAAGCTAAACATGCAGAAGCTTCGGTTGTGTCGACACGGTACACAAACAAGCATGACATCATTTCTCGGATTGGCAAAGTAGGGCCTGTGGGCCAAATTCAACCTGTTTCTTGTCTTCATAAATAAAGCTTTACTGAAGCACATCCAGGCCCATCCACATTTAGGGATAGCCTCTGGCTGCTTTTGAGCTACAACAGCAGAGTTGAGTGCCTGCGACAGAGACCCCGTGGCCTGTAAAGCCTCAAATATTTTCTCTTTAGCCCTTTACCAAGAAAGTTTGATGGCCCTGCTCTAATCTGTTCACTCTCTTTAGTAACATTTCACTTCCAGCAACTTCATTCACTCAGCCCACAAAACCAAGAGAATGCAAAGAACAGCTTCAAGCAGAGAGGAAAAATAGTTATCATGAACTCTGAGTGCCTGCCTTTACACTGGTGGGTCCCCAGGGCCACACAACTACAAGGAAAATAAGGAAGCAACTCAGAAGCGGAAGAGAGATGATGGAGAGAGGAAAATTTGATAGGCAGAAGAAAAAAGACTTTGAAGACCCACAATGCTGAAAGACTATTTACTATGATCACAAGAACAATTAAAATGTGTCTACTATGCACTAGACATTGACCTAAGTGCCCCCATTTTATGGAAAAGGAAACTAAGGCTCAGAGAGCCCAAATACTGCCCTAGGGCACACACCAAACGGCAGAGCCAGGAGTCAGACTCAAGATGTCTACGTCTAAAATGAGGGCTAAGCACACTTGGGTGGTCCCTATGGTTAGTGGTCCATTCCAGGACATATCAACGGCCCTGTTCACCCATACAAACCCTAACTATCAAGAAAATGTCACATTTTAATACACCCAAGAAACAAGAAGCATGTAGTACAATTTTAAGAGCTTCTTCCAAAAAAATGTGTGAAAGAGAAGAATGCTGACATTTAAAGGCCCAAGTATCAGGGCGCCTGGGTGGCTCAGTCCGTTAAGCGTCCGACGTCAGCTCAGGTCATGATCTCACGATTCGTGAGTTTGAGCCCTGCGTTGGGGTCTCTGCTGTCAGTGCAGAGCCCGCTTTGGATCCTCTGCCCTGCTCTCTCTCTGCCCTTCTCCTGCTCACACGCTCACTCAAAAATAAACACCAAAAAAATAATAATAAATTTTAAAAATAAATAAAGGCCCAAGTGTCAATCGACCCTTCAGCCACAAACTGCATTACAATCCAAACACTGCCACATAATCAGATGTCACATCAACTCTTCTAAAACAGAAAGCAGCGCCGGTGAGTCCTCCTAGAAGGAAAATTCCTCTGAATGAAGGAGGTAGGTGCCTTCATGAAAACCACCTATGTTTTTGATCGAGTGATGATCACCAGGTTGTTCGTGGCGGTGGTCTCCCCTTACGGTTGGCAACACTCCTGGACAATGTTAGCATATGGCTTCTTAAGGGTACCTGGAGACTTCAGGGACATTTCCAAAAGCTTTTTTTTATTGTCCATTGCAGCAGAGCTGACATACAAAATGCTACATCGTATGGACACTCTGAGGAGCCTGGAAGCCTTCTGCGTGGCGAGCGGCTGCCAACTCTCATTGACATTAGCCTGGTCTGTCCCACCACCAAAGCAAGGTAGGCACCGGAATGTAAGAACAGGTTCGCTTTGTAAGATTTTTTCAAAACAATTTTATTGAGGTATAATCTACATACCATAAAACCCTCCCTTTTTACGTATACAATTCACTGATTCTTAGTAAACGTGCCGAGTTGTACAAAACCTAATCCAGCGTTCGAATGTTCTCATCGCCGAGGTAGCTCCCTTTCCCACCTCCGGCCCCAGGCAACAACTAGTTTTCTATCGCTATGGGTTTGCCTTTGGGGGACATTGTGCCGTCTTATGTGTCTGTTTCTTTCACTCAACATCATGTCTTCGAGGTTCATTGATCCCTTCCCTTTTCATGTGAAATCCGCTCGGTACTTGGGGGCTGTATCTAGTGACTGCACACCACAGTTTAATGCTAGGATGGGTGCGAGGCCGAGGAAGAGCTGGAGAAAGCAAAGAAGGTTCTTCACGAACCTCCACTGTTCAATGGATGCCATATGATGTCACGAGCCTAAATGAAAAGCAGCCTGGGAGCACTTCTAACAAGTCTGTCAAGTGCACGGAAGATAAATGAACACTCACAAGAGAGATATAAAAGAAACATACAATAGTCGGCTTGAGGCATCCAAATGCCAACAACTTAATAGTTCTAAACACTCTTGGAGCAGAAAAAAGACATTAGCGGAAAAACCTGGTGAAATCCAAATAATGTCTGGAGTTTTATGAACAGAAACATATCCAAACTGGCTTCTTAGTTTTGACAAATACACTATGGTGACATAAGATATTAACAATGGGGGGAGCTGTCTTATCTTTGCAACTCTTCTGTAATTCTAAAACATTCCAAAACAGATGTGTATTAAAACCAACCAACCAACCACTGGTCTGCATTCAGCCCAGGTCTTTAGCTATCTTATGTGTCTGTTTCTTATGTGTCTGTCTCCTAAAGCAAACATGAGGGAAAGCACTGCTGCCGAGAAAATAATTGCACCTAAGCAGCACTATAATTATAGTACTTATATGATCACAAATATCAAGGGACAGTCTAAAGGGTCAAAAACAGAGGACTACTTAATAGATGAGGCCCAGACGCTCCGTGGCAGCCTGCACCCCCAGTAAGAATGTCCGTGATGGAAACTGCAGACGCCACGAGATAAACACACACGAGCGAGGACGGCTCTGCTGGCTGCAAGTGACAGAGACCCCAGTTCAACCAGCTTTGGAGGGTTAAGTAGACACTGTTAGTTCACATTTCACATAAGAAAAGGTGCTGCGGGCAGGTAGCTCTAGAACCTTCTTCAATCAGCTACCATCCACCTTACCAAGGGTGCAGCCTTTTCTCTCTGCCACCCTCGGCTTCTTGGCCAGCTCCCTCCTGGCTTTTGTGGCAGCGACGTAACCACCCAGCTCCGGATGTAGGTGGAGACGGGTCGTCAATTAGCAGAAGGAGGAGTCGCTTCCATGCAGGTCCTGCAGGAACGAGGAGCCTTGTCCTCAACTCTGGCTGTCCCGCACCTCCCCCTGTGCTCACGGCACAGCTCTGGGCCACGTGCTCCTGCCTCAGCCAAACGCAGGCAGGCCCGGCTACTGCCACTTGGGGCCAAATAACTCCTCGTGGTGCTGGGGGCTGTCCTATGCACTGGAGGACATCCAGCAGCTTCCCTGGCCTCCACCTCCTAAATGCCAATCGCACCCCATCCCCACTCCCCAGCTGTGATGATCAAAAATGTCTTCAGACGTGGCCAAATGGCCCCGCAGGGGCAAACCCACTCCCAGCGGAGGCCCACCGGCTCTGAGCAAGCAGGACTTCAGCAGGAGCTACAGAGAGGGCCACATCCCCTGAGCCAAGGCAAGGGTGGGCACTCCAACAAAGTGGGGGCTCTGACCGCAGGCAAAGATGACTGCTCTTGAGAATTCTAGAATATTTGAGAAAAACTAAGTGGAACACAGAAATACACAAGTAAGTCAAACCTGTTTCTAGGGGGGCACCTGGGTGGCTCAGTCGGTTGAGCGTACAATTCCTGATCTCGGCTCAGGTCGTGATCTCGCAGTTTGTGAAATTGAGCCCCACGTCAGGCTCTACTCTGACAGTGCAGAGCCTGCTTGGGATTCTCTCTCCCTCTCTCTCTGCCCCTCCCCGCTCTCTCTGAATCTCTCTCTCTCTCTCAGAATAAACATTAAAAAAAAAAAAACCTGCTTCTACATGCATAATTACATTCAAAAAACACTTACTGAGCACCCACTGCGTGGTAGGTATTGTGTAGAAAAGGAGAGTAAAATCTAAATAAGTTAAAGGAAAGGAGATGGTTTAAATCAAAAAAAAAAAAAAAACAACAAAACAAAACTATAACTGCTTGGTCCCTTCATTCTCTCACTTTTCTTTCCTTTTGCTTTTTATTTTGAAATAACAGATTCACAGAAAGTTGCTCCTTCTGTGGAAGGGAGGCTCCTTTACCCAGTTTCCCCCCATGTCACGCCCTGCGCAACTACAGCACGAGGCCAAACCAGGTGACCGACACCCACACAGCCCACATGGCTTACTCAGAGTTCATGTGCACATCCGTGTGCATGTGAGTGGCTGTACACATTGTGTAGTAGTTCCGTGTCATTTTCCCACATGTGTAGTTTCTATAACCACAATGAAGACGTAGAAATATCCTGCCACCACATGCCTCCCTCGAGCCACTTTTATAGCCACACCTACCCCTGCCCCCCATCCCTAACCCTCAGCAACCACTAATGTGCTCTCCAACTCCATGTTATTATTTTAGGAATGCTATCGGGGCGCCTGGGTGGCTCAGTCGACTAAGCATCCGACTTCGGCCCAAGTCACGATCTCACAGTTTGGGAGCTCGAGCCCCGCGTCGGGCTCTGCGCTGACAGCTCGGAGCCTGGAACCTGCTTCGGATTCTGTGTCTCCCTCTCTCTCTGCCCCTCCCCTGCTTGCACTCTGTCTCTCTCTCTCAAAAATAAAGAAACATTAAAAAAAAAAAGAATGCTACATAAACGGAATCCTACCAATTTCTTTCTGCGTCTCAGTTTGCTCTGAAGAGGAACAGGCTAATGAAGGGCCCTCCCTGTAACACTGGTCCCAGGGGGTCTTTTCTGCCCCTCCAGGTCTGTGAAGGGGGGTGTGGAGGGGCAGAGAACAGCTGGGTTTCTTCTTTCCATCTGCGTGTTCTTAGCAAGCAACATATGTGCACACACACAATTCTCTTAACGGGCCTTTAAAACCCACTTCAGTTCATAAAGTACAGGGGGGCGGGTCCACTTACCCAGGAGCACAAAAGAATGAGTCCTTTACTCAAAATTCTCCCAGGAACTAAGGTTTTTTTTGCACCTTCAAACCTTAGCTTTTTTCAACTGTGTTTCTCCCAGCTCTACTGAGATGTAATTGACATATAACATAGTGTAAGTTTAAGGTGTACAATATGATGATTCGATAGGCTTGTATATGGCAATATGATTATCACCATAGCGTGCGCTAACACCTCCATCACGTTACCCGATTACCATTTCCTCTTTGTGGTGACACCATTTAAGATCTACTCTCTTAGCGATTCGAGCATATGACACAGTACCGTTCACTATAATAACAGTGCTGTGCAGCGGATCCCCAGAATTAAAAATGTATCTTTAATGAAAATCTTTTTAAATGTGGTTATTTTCCTGCCTTCTTATACAGTCTTAATTCGCATCCTATTTAAATGATCTAATCTAACTCTACCGGTTGTCATATGACAGATACGACGTCCTTTTCGTTTTTTTAATGTTTATTTATTTTTGAGAGAGAGAGAAACAGAGTGTGAGCGGGGGAGGGGCAGAGAGAGAGGGAGACACAGGATCCGAAGCAGGCTCCAGGCTCCGAGCTGTCAGCACAGAGCCTGACGCGGGGCTCGAACTCACGAATGGTGAGATCGTGACCAGAGCCAAAGTCGGATGCTTAACAGACTGAGCCACCCAGGCACCCCTACGACATCCTTTTCTGAAGAAGTTTCTATGGTGGGGTTCCTTGACTAAATTAAGGTCCCCACTGGCTTTTATGATTCCATGCCCCTTTCCTCTGGTAAGACTTCCCACTGGGGTTTTCAGGTCTTATCCTGTGCCACCCCCCACAGGTCCCCTGACCAATGGTCCCCTGACCACAGGTCCCCTGACCTTAATTACTCCTTTTTTTAAAATTGTTTTTTAATGTTTTTATTTATTTTTTAGAGAAACAGACAGACCGAGTGGGAGAGGGGCAGAGAGAGAGAGGGAGACACAGAATCCGAAACAGGCTCCAGGCTCTGAGCTGTCAGCACGGAGCCCGACGCGGGGCTCAAACTCACGAACCGTGAGAACATGACCTGAGCCAGAAGTCAGTTGCTTAACTGACTGAGCCACCCAGGCGCCCCAATCCTGTCTTCTAAGATCAGGGATCAGCACACTTTTTCTGTAAAGAGCCAGACAGTAACGTTTTCGGCTTTGCGGCCCACACGGTCTCTGCCCAGCCACTCAACTCTGTCCTCGTAGTTAGTTGTAGCTCGAAAGCAGCCACGGAGTGTGTGGCTAAGCTCCAATGAAACTTTATTCGTGGACGCTGAAATCCGAATGTCACATAAATTTCACAAAATACTACTCTTCTTTTTATTCAACCATTTGCAAATGGAAAACCCATTCTTATCCCACAGGCTGCCCAGGAACAGATGCTGGGCCACCCCCTCTCCTAAGACCTCCTGGGGCCGGCCACTGCATCTGGAAAAGAACCTACACTTACACGCTGGTCCATCTAACGACAAGTATTGCCCTTCTCCTTGTACAAGTAAGAAACTCTGGGCACAAGGAAGTTCAGGGATTTGCACGGCAGCACGGCGCTGGTGGCAGGAGCTGACCTGGGGCGCCCGCGTCGTCCGGCTCCAGGGCTGCCGCGGTCCTGACAGCCCACCGCGAACCACCCCGGCACCGGCTTATTATTCCACGTGGGTTCTTCTGTTTTCCCCAGCGGTGTTTCCATCTCCCCGAGGAAAGCGGCTAGGTGATGTTCATTTGTTATTCTCCATGGCCTCCGGCACAGACGTAGCATCTAGATCGGGGTTTTTGTTTGTTTGTTTGTTTGGGGTTTTTATGATTTTTCTTTTTGCATCTAGGTTATTGAAAAGTCTTACTGTACATATTAGTTTTTTTGGCTCCCTGTCCCTCACGTTGAAGAGAAATGTGAAAGATTTTACATTTCTCTCTTTCTCAAAGTAACAAATTAAAGGCTAAATTAAGGAACAAACGAAAAGCAAAAATCTCTTTTCTTTGATTGTCAATTGACTTTTCTTAGAATGTGCTGGCAGCTCCCGCGGGCAAGTTCATGCAGCTGCCCTCAGTTAGGATCACGTGAGGGCGTATCCTCGTATTAAACCAGAAGCAGAAGCATAAAACCAGACCCCTACAATGGGGATGAGCCTCAAAAACATTAGGCTAGATGAAAGAAGCCCAACACAAAAGGCCACACAGCGTATGATTCCATTCATTCATTCATTCATTCATTCATTCATCCATTTTATGGAACTGAAATAAACCCTTTCACTTATTTATGCTTCTCCATTTTGTTTAGAACAACCACCACCACCACCACCTTAATATCACTGATGGCCCTTCCCCCTCACCCTTCCTCGGGCTGGCGGGTGGTTAATGGGGAAATGGCCCCCAGGGATGGGGCCAACCGTAAGAGCCCTTGGGGAGGTAATGGAACCCAAGTCCCCTGCCCAGGGGATGGGACACCTGTAGATCATATGATTCCATTTGGAGGCAATGTCCAGAACTGGCAAAGCCAGAGGGCCCGAAAGCAGCCTGGGGCTGCCAGGGCCCACGGGGGGTGGGGGAGGGAACGGGCAGTGGCTGCTTAGTGGGGACAGGGTTTCCTTCCGGGGTGAAGGAAAGGTTTTGGAACTGGACAGCGGGGGCGGCCGCACGACACGGTGACCGAACTGAATGCCACGGAGTGGCTCACTTTAAAATGAGTAATTCTGTTATGAAACGTACCTCAATACAACGACATGGAAAACAATGGTGGTAGATCCGTAATATTCCAACAGTGGCAAGAGCACCGGGACTTATCATTAAGCAACAGTGTCAAGCCACGGGGGCAAGTCGATAGCATGATCCCGTTTCTGTAAAATCCCCAGACAGAGGTCCAGGTTCATGCACATGTGTTTCGGCAGAGTGTCAAGAAGGGACCAAAGGACACACAGCAAGCTGTTATGGGAGCTCCCTCTGGGAAGGGGCAGGCGGGGATTTGCACGCACTCTGCATGTTCATGCACGGTTTCGTTCTCGGGTGGCAGAAACGCTTCAGTGGCTTCCCCGTGGAACAGAAGGAACACCCCAGGTCCCCGTGGGCCTCGACACGTGAAAGGGCAGCCACAGTCGGTTCCACGCACAGCTGTGCACGGGAGCACGGCGCCAAGTGAGGGGCCACAGTTGCCGTGATGCCAAACAACGGATTTTTACCGAGGTTCCCGCGGCTCGGCCGCGTCCATCAGCTGATCAGTCACGTGAAGTGCATCAGACGTCACAAACAAGTCCCGCAGGCTGCAGAAGGGCCCATCGGGACAGCATCACCCTCCCTTTTAAACCCGCTTCTCTTCTCTGAGAAGTGGGCCGGCGTGCAGGAAGGACATTTCCGGACAAGGGAGAGAGAATGGAGCGAGGGTGCAACCAAGGTGTGCGGCCTCAGCCAGACCCCCCTTCCCCCCTGCACTGGGCTCTGAGTGCCAGGCCCCACCTTGCACATCGGGACCCGGCTGGCCAGGTGGGCGTGACCCTGGCCCCAGGCCTGACCTGCCAGGCGAGGTCCGCCAGCCGTCCTGGGCCAAACCACCCCCCCCCCCCACAGTCCAAATCCTCACGGGCTTCACCTGAGCTCTCCCGTCGGTCCCAAGATCACAGACACTTCCCAGGATTAACGGAGACCTGGGGGAAAAGGGCCAGAAAACATTTTCCCAAGAGCCGGAATGAGCAGTTCCCAAACAGCACACAACAAAGAGCCATTTGTCAAAATTCTGAAATTCCAAGCGCGGTGACAGAACTGAACATACCTACCTAAGCCCAACATCGTAACACCGTGTGGAGCTGTGACATCATCTTCGGAAACAGCAATCTACTCAAGGCTCGTGTCAGGGAATAGAAACTCAAACCTAAAACACGGGCTACCTAGGCGCCACGTGCAGAGGGCGCCGGGACTCAGAAGACCCCCCCACCCCCCCCAGCCGGTTCAACCATGGACAGCACTACGGAGGGGCCACAGCAAGCATCGAGCAAATGAGAACAGACAACAGCTGATCACAGCCAGCCCAAGCCTCGTGTTTTTCAGGGAATACACGAGGTCATGTTTACATTCTGACATTGTAAACATAGGAAGGGTCATTTTTCTGTGAGTAGAACAGCTGCAGTTGACAGGGTGGAATTCAAGCCACGGCCACTTCCTATAGTCTGTAGGGACACCTGGACAAGGACGGCACTTCAGGGCAGCCTCTAATGCTGTGCCCTAGCCACCCGGTGGGGCCGTACTCGGCAACGAAAAGGAAGGAAGCACCGATCCACGCTGCGACACGGATAAACCTCGAAGAGATCATGCTGAGCAAAATAAGCCAGACCCGGGAGGCCACAGAGCATATGACTCCACTTAGATGAAATGTCCAGAACAGGCAAATCTACAGGGACAGAGAGCAGATTAGCAGTTGCCAGGGGCTGGGGGCGGTGGAGAGTGACTTTGGGTAACAGGTACAGGGTTTCTTTTTTGGGGTGAAGGAAACGTTCTGGAGTTAGTGGTGATGATGGCACAACCTTGTGAATATACTAGAAGCCACTACCTACACAGTGTACTTTGAAATGGTACATTTTAGAGTAAGTGAATCTTATCTCAATTTTTGTTAAGCGGGGAGAATTTTCAGGGCAAATCCAGTGGATCCATACCCTCAGAGGCCTGCCCCGCACTGGAGACGGGCACCTTCCCGTGGCACAGAGCTCCACGGGCAGAAGGGGTCCGTCTCCCACGGTGGCTATCCGGTGTCCTGGCTGAGCTTCCCACGCCATGGCAACGCCGTGCCCACCTTGGCAGTGCTCGATCTCCTGGTGGTGCCGAGGCTGGCGCTTAAGACCCACCAGAAGATCTCCCGCCTGGCTCGATGACTCACCCACCCAAGTGCAGGGCTTTCTGCCTAAGGACCAGCCTAGCCGACTCCCTTTCTCCTTCTCTCTCACTTCCTTAGCCCCTTTAAAGAAATAAAAAGAGGGCCCACCAGATAGAAAACACTGGAGATTCCGCAGCTCCACGAACAGCCTTTCAAGATGCCCTCACCATGTCTGTCAAGAGCTCCCGATTCCACCTGCCTTGATTCAAGTATTAGCTAAATACTGTGCCCTTGTTTTCATCACAGTTTCTCTCGTAGAATCCCTGCCTTTTCTAGCCCCGCTGCTCCCAATCTCTCTCAATCAGGCCCTCACCATCCATGAAGACCTCCCAAGAGTTTCCAACTGGCCTCTTCTCTTGGAAATTCACCCTACCCACCACCCCACATTTGGCCAGCGCATCAGATGACTAAGGTGAGACTCCCCACTATTCTAAAAGGAACAAGGACTCCTAACTGCTGGGAGGAGCTAGGGAGAAAATGGATGTAACGAGCGTACTAGCACAGTACCCCCTAAGCATTCTACAAGCACCAGCAATCGCCGTTATTATCGAAGACACCAAGCTGACCAGATGCTTCCATTCTCAATGGGAAACAACCCTCTTGCCTCCCTCTTATAAGGTCCATGATTACATGGGGCCCACCCGGATAATCGGGAACAATCACCTCATCTCGAGATTCTTAACTTAATCCTACCTACAGATGTCATTGTAACATCTTTGGGGGAGCCATTATTCTACCTACCACGGGGTGGGGGAGAGGGGGCAAAATATCAAACAACAATGAATGCAAGATAAAAATAACTGGTGGGTATAACACAGAGCAAGGGGCACAGTTACCTGGCCAAGGGAGGGTCACGTCCAGGTAGTAGACGTGGGCTCAACTCCGGAGTCAGACAGACGCTGCCCCTCTCTGGCTGTGGGCAGTGAGGTTACTAAGTCAACCTCCCTGTCCTGTTTCATCACCTGCCCACCCACACTCCGTGCGGCCACTGTGGGCTTTCAGTGACAGCATCCAGACAAACACCTAGAGCGCTTGGCACACGGTCAGCACTCCACTTCTGTTGACCATCATCACAGACCTAAGGGATCTCAGTGGGGAGCAACCAAGAGACAGGAACAGCACGGTGAGGTGTGTAAGCCCCACGGAGGCAGGGACCCGTCTGCTAGTGCTCGCCACTAGAGTCTCAAACCCTGGAAGAGCACCCGAGACAGAGAGGCTGTGCAACAGTTATCAAATGAATGAACGAATGAACACAGAGGTAGGATGCTTAAGAGCGGGTGGGGTTTGGGCAGCTGAGTGGCATACCAGAAAGAGCACTGGTTCCGGGCCAGAAGACCCAGCTCAACTTCCCGTCCGGCCCATCTGCCGGCAGGACGTCCCCATAGCTGTGGTCTTCCAGTGCGAAATGAGAGCCTGCACAAGACCGTCCTCGCTCTTCCAAGCCCAAAGTTGAGGGTTCCAAGCTCTGCGTGCTGTTACCCAAGGCTCACCCCCCTTACACAAAGACTCTGGGTCAGTCAAATTGACCTCATTTATCCTGAACACGCAGCACTTCCTGTCTCCGGCACTGTCCTCACATGCCTCCTCTTCTTCCCCAGCTCCAAGAGAGCACGCAAGAAACCCTCAACCTAGGAAATCAGTGGAAGAAGGTGAAGACCCCGCAGGCTCAAATGAGCCCTCCGTCCTTTTCTCAGAAGCCATCACCACCTGACAATGGTGCTTGGTGACCACTGTCTTCATTGTATATGTCTGTCTCCCATCCCCCAGAAAACCCGGGTCTCCCCATCCACCTTCCCAAGAATCTCTGTAAATACTTCTACATTTTACTGGATTTAAATGGGAATAACTGAATTCAGTAGCATTTAACTCTGCTTAATTTTACCGAACGTATCGGAAAGGCAACCAGCAGTAGCAAAGGGACCTGGACTAGAAGAAACTCACCAGGCTCACCGGGTGACTTTTAACACATCACTTGACCCATGGGCTCCTGAAGCAGAACCTACTACAGAAGGTGAAACATTATTTCCACTTTCAGAATCAGAGTGAAAAGGGAGAAGAGGAAACTTAGAGAGTTCCAAACATCCGGGATCTATTTTCAGAAATGACTTTTCCATTCACTTTTCTTTTTTAAAAAAAAAAAAAAAAAAAAAAAGAAGGAAGGAAGGAAAGAAAGAAAAAGAAAGAAAGATACTAAGCCAAGAATAGACCAAGAAATGACTATTGATTCTTCCAGGAGCCCACCCCTTATGGCCTTAAAAGCAAGATGCTCCCCCATGTCCATACAAACAGTACCTATTCTTCAAAAAAAATGAAAAATGGAGAAATCATTGCTTATTTATCAGAAAGTTTATATAACCCAGAAACAGATTCTGTGGAGTAAATACGGTAAACCGCCCATTAATTAATACTGAATAAAAGTTCTAAGAAGGGGGTCATGATGTCACCTGGCTCTGTCATATGGGGCTCCAAACCTGGCAAATTCCCAAACCATGGATTGTTTTCTCCATAAAGCAAGAGCCTGTTCAAAGGAATTTTAATATACCACAGAATGTCTCCAGTTGGAGCAGGTCAAATCCCATCTCGTGAACAAATGGGTCTCTAAAAGCTTATGTCATGATATCATCTGGGTCTCCCACCATCGTCGGGGTTATTTACATTCTGTTCAACCTCAAGTGTGATCTGGTCCACCATTCTTAAGCTGCCCAAAGTTGGTATTCCAGTGTTGCACAATCTCAACTGAGCTACAAGAAACAGAATGTGAAGTTTCGATCACTCAGTCCGCCTATAGGATGATATCGACACAACCCCACAGGGAGCACACATATACACAGCTGTCAAAAGCACTCAAGGTTTTCAAAGGAGGCAAAAACGTTCTTCCCAAATTTTCTGCCTCAACAGCAAATACCTTTCTGTAGAGCAGTCATTGAACTCTGAGTTAATATACATAGGATGCATATGTGCAACTAATGTAAACCACACAAGGCTCATCCACGGGAGCTACGAGCCATAGAAATGATGAATTCACTTTATATTTTTTAATGTAAAACCCTTTGTTAAAGGATAAAATCCTTTGTTAAAGGAAACTATGAACATTATACACACAGTACTGATCTGCAGAGATGGTGATTTTTAAACCTGAGGCGGGGGGGTGGGGGTGGGGATTCAAAATCAAACTAAAAAAACTGCATTTTGGAAATACTGAAATTTTTTATACATCTGTAGCCACATCTGTAAAGACTGTTCCCTTGGGCTTGCAACCTCTTGGTTGTGACTCCAAAAAGAAACGATACCTACAGTAATTCACCAACACACCCCGAGCTGTGGCAGTATCAAATGTTGTTAAACACAACAGTGAATGGAATTACTCTAAAACCCTAGAAGAGATTATTTACAACCCTCGGTCCTCAGTTATTTTGCTTACAGCAGCATATTTTACGCTATTATAGCTTTTACTAAATCGTATATGAAATCATGTTTTAAGTCAGCAACAATTTTCGCCTAACCTACCACATTCACGTATTCCTTCAAAATCTCGTTTTCTTTAAAAACCTATTTGTGTATCTGCCACTCTGTCAGTTCTCTATTTGGAAGCTGTTTGGAGAAAGTCCTTGAACAGCGTCTTCCAGTTGTGTGACTCAAACACAACTCAAAAAGGGTTTCAACTGTCAGACGCACATGGAGAAAATGTGCTCCGACAAACCGTTTTTTCCATATGATAAAAATCAATTACAACCTTAAAGGATAATCAGTCACCCATAAAAATCAGCAGGGCTCTGTTTTGAAGGAGGAAGAAGAATGGCTATTACACCATACACCATTTACACCCTTCGGTAGACTCCACTTAAATGTTTGTGGCTTGCTGAACATTCCATACATATTTCGGGCAAGGTATTATGGGAGCTGAAGTGCAAGCTGTCCCCTGCTGAATTTCACTCACTATAAAAACAATGTCTCATAAAAGTATACACGTTTTTACTTTACAAAAAATGTAAAATATGCACTTTTGTTCACTCAATCGACACTTTTAAGCATTAGAAACGGGGACTTCTAAAAAATCTATAACATAAGCAATGTCTGAAAAGGGGGAAAATGTCATTCAGTTCGTGCAAACAGATTTCTGGAAAAAAGAACATACGAAATGTGTATGAAGCACACAGAAAGGAAGATTCTACAAGCTGACTTCCATTGGGTCTGCTCACCTATGCCCTGGGTCATACCATTAAAATGGAAAGTTTCACATTTATATTTTTCATCTTGAATCCCCACTCCGACGTAACCACAACTGTTTTATATTACCCTCATAAAATGAGCCTTAGCCTTTTCTAAGCCAAACGGTGTTTTTAATTGGTTCATTTTCCAGTTGTTTGGGTTTTTAACAGACATACAGCATAAAAGGGCGTTACACTCCAAGCAGTTCTACCAATTCCAGAACCATCCAAGGCTTGATCAAACAGCTGTGGCTCTAGCCTTTGGTTAAAATTATTATATGATCTCACCTGATTTTCAAAATAACCAAGCATCTTTTTAACCCATAAAACTGTGCTAAGACTGATCTAAGTTTCTGAGTCCAGAAGTTTGCTGTGTTCAGGGAAAATGTTAGGGAAGCACGATCCTTTGGCTTTGTTTTTCCCTATCTGAACCCACAGAGATCTTCAAACAATAATGCAGCAGCTTCCCTCCTCCAAAGTTTATTTTCAAATGCCAGTGCCATGCAGCACTGCCTTTCCTGTGCAGGTGAGGGGAAAGCAGGACCAATGTCACCAAACTGAACCTTCTCAAGTCTTGAAATCACTGGGGAGCCAGCACTATTGCCTTTCTGGCACCCAGCAAGATATCAGGTAACCACCAGAAATACTCGGTTTCAACAGAATCCCCAATTACACACACACACACACACACACACACACACACACACTGCATCTCTCCAAAAGCCGCCGAGCCATTGAAACCAGCAATCAAACAGAAAGTTGGGGAAAAGCGTCATTACATGAACTTAATTAAATGCAATATGGTAGTGCTTTCAGAAGAATCCTTTTTTTCTCCTCCATGGGATTTATTTACATGAATAAGACGACAACTTGGTGCCCTGTTCACATCTTGCACAAAAAGGAAACCTGAAATTCGGCTCTTGTTTTTCGTTTACCCCAAAAGCATCTGGGTCTAATCATATTCCATTCTGCCTGCAGTAGGCAAGGCTCTTTCCATCAGAATTTTACCTCAATTTTTAAGGCGCTACAGAGCAACCATCATAGTTTGGGAGCGGGCTCTCCCAACTGCAAAAGAACTGGGAATCCCTGAAGTGGCCCGTCTGGCACCAGTTTCTGGATGGAAAGTACGCTGAGCCCGCCAGACAAGGAACCCACACCACGAAGCTGGAGCGCACGTTTCGGCTCCAAGATGACAGCTCATCTGGCCACCGCGGGGCCGGGGGCGGTGGGCCGCTGAGGCCCGGCAGGGATGGGCGAGGCCGCGGCGGAAAAAGGAAAAGAGGGCCATCCGTCAGCCCCGGGAGAGGAAATTCCAGGCGCCCAGCTTCCAGGCGCCGGTCAGCGGGTGACGTGAGGGAACCAAGTCACTGTGTCGGCCCCGCGGCGGGGGCCGGGAGGCGGCCGGGGCTCCGCACTCCGGGGGCTCGAGGCCGGGAGAGGGGGCGCCTCGATCCTCGTCCAAGGCCCCGGGGTGGGGGCGTGGAGGGCCCGAATCAACGCCCGGACCCCCGAGGACGCGCGATCTTCGTCCAGATCCGGAGGCCTCCCGGTGTCCTCGATCCCCTCCCCGAACCCAAGGGATGGAGCGCCCGGATCCCGGCCCGCACCCCCGCCCTTACCGGTCGCGCGGGTCGATCCACGACGTCTGGCGCGTGTTGTGGTCGATGTAGAAGACGCGGCCGTCGTAGTCGCGCGCCTCCTCCCAGCCGGCGGGCAGCGGTAGCTCGGCGCTCTCCCGGGCCCGCGGCGGCGGCGGCGCGGAG
>NC_064817.1:6224054-6355870 GCF_023721935.1 Panthera uncia | reverse complement strand
GGGGGCGGCCGCGGGGAGCCGCCCGCCGCACCCGGTGCATCCTCCGCCCGGCGCCCGCGCACCGGCGCCCGCCCGCTGCCCTCTTGGCCCTGCGCGCCGCCGTCCGCCCGCCCGCCCGGATCGCTCGGATCGCCGCCACGCGTAGAGTCACAGCCCCGGCGCCGCCACCGCCGCCACCGCTGCTGCCGGCGGCCCCTCAGTTCCCGCGGCGCGCCCGGCCATCTTCGTTCCTCGGCGCGGCCCGGTCGGGAGGGGGCGGGGCTGCGTAGGCCCCGCCCCTCCCACTGCTCCGCCCCCCTCTGCCCCGGCCGCTTCGACGGCCCCGCCCGCGGCCGCTGCTAGTCCCCCAGTCTCCCTCCGCTGCTCCGCCTCCGAGCTCCCCGGGGCTCCTCGGCTACCCGCTCCTCTACCCCCGAGCCCCCGCCCCCGTCCGCTGCCGCTCCTCCGGCTCCCCCGCCGGAGGCGCCTTCTCCCCGCCGCCGCTGCTCCTCCTTCTCCTTCCCCTCGGGCTCCGCGCGCTCCTCCCTCTTCCCACTCCATCACCTCCCTCCTCCGGCCCCTCCGGGAAACCGCGCGGGGGCCAGGATGGGCGCCGCCGCGTCCGCCCGCCCCCGGGCCACCGCGGAGAGGAAAGAGGGCCGGGAGGACGGCACCCCACCCGAGCTGCAGGCGCGGCCCGCCCCGAGGCTGACTCCTGGGACCCACACAATTCCCGGGGGAGAGGGCGGTCACCTCACTTTACCCACTCCCGGGACTTGGAAGTCTGGGGGCCTCCCCTCTGCCGACTTGGGGTGGGGGAGGACAGCGCCTTGGGTCTCCCGAGTGCCCAAGACGGTCCCGCGAGGGCGGGAAATGCCCCGGAGGGGAGGCCGAGGGAGCTGGGGAGCTGGAGGAGGAAGCCGCGGCCAGTCGTCCTGGGTCGAGCTGGGAGGACACACCTGGGAGCAGGGAGCTGGGCAGGTGGCCACTTACGCATTATGGATCCCTGCCAGGAGAGCCCCAGAAGGACTGATCCGGAGTCCCCACTCTGGGCCTGGCCTCCTGACCTGCTTTGAGCTCTTCCATCGTCTAGCCTGAAGGATCTGCTAGTTTGAGCAGAGACCCAAGTAGGCCACTGCTGGGGAGGAAGCCAGGTCAATTCCTAAAACTGGAAACCTCGATGGCAGTTTATGTTCCACTCGCATCTCAAGCTGGGGAAACTGAAGTCCAACTTTGGGGCTGTCTCTTGCACCAAATGCCCCGGCTACTTAGTACTCCAGTTCCCTGGCCACAAGATTTAATGCCAGGAAATGCAGGAAAGTGTGTGTGTGTGGGGGGGGGGGGGGTTAAAACGCTCTTAGAGTGATATAAAAATATCTAGTAAAAAGTCAAAACAGTGATCCAAATCTGGGCACATGGGAGAAGAGACTAGAGGAAACATGCTCACAGGTAGTTTGCATTCCTTCGGTGAGATGGTTGCTTAAAAATTATTTACCCTCCACATTGTTTGTAAAATGGTAATACTACTTTCATAAGGGAGAAAGTTGTTTTTAACGACGGTGAAGGCGTGGAGACTGCTAACTGGGACATCGCTGAGGAAGGTCTTTCCTCCAGTCTTCCCACCACAACACGGAAACTTCCTTGCTCCCCAAGTATCCGCCCCCACCCAAAACGTATGTGCCGGAAATTCCACCGCTCCAGTCCTTGTAAACATGGATGCTTATTAAATGTCCAAGGGAAGGGTAGGGAGAGTAACAAAAAAAGCAAATACTTTCTGATCTTGCGCTTTCCAGGGGATGCCCAAGCGCTTTTGCTCTGACACCTTCCCTTCTGGTTGGCATGTGTTATTGCCAAGGGGGCTGCCACAGCCTTTTCTCTCTCATCCCGCCCACCGCGCACGCAGTCACTTTGCCTCCCAACGTGGCAGGGCTGAAGCTGCGTCCCCGCCCTCCCGGGCACGGAGTCCTTCCAGAATTTCGTGAATCTGGGTACTGTCGCTAGAAACTGCCCCGAATGGGGCTGGGGTGTGTTAGAGTGAAGCTAGCGTCTAAAGAGAGAGAACAGCCGCACATCGAAGGACTCATCCGAGGAAAGGCAAGAAGAGAATGTATCCGTAGAGTAGGGGTGGGGGAGGCTACATCCAGTTCGGAGCTAAGAGGCAAGAGTGGACAGGCCTTTCGCTGAGCATGGGAGCTCCCAAGTACCCAATCGGACTGTGCTGCAGACCTACTGTGTGCAGGCATCGTGCTGGGTGCTGGGATGCTGCAGAGAGCAAGACAGAGTCTGTGCACGCCCCACGCCACAAGTTGGGGATGAAACAAAGAAACAGGCAGTGAACGACTGTGACTTGTCTACAAATGAAGCCCAGGTGCCAACCTCAAATTGAGGATGCAGGGAGGCCCGCGAGACTAAAAGGAAGACGCCTCAGATGAGGAAAGTGAGGCTCAGGTCTTCAGGTTCCCAAGTTCTGGGCCCTGTCCCCTTGGCACGTGGAGCCGCTGGCCCCAAGTACTTGTCGATTTGCATAGCAGATGCCGCATCCCACCCAGATCTCCGTGGCCCCGGGCACACACCCTTCTCGGAGGATTGCCCTTGAGTCTGAGAGCTTGTGCCCACCCCCCGGGGACTGAGTCTGCTATGTGACAGCTCCCCCTGGGCTGCCCCCTGCCCCGGCCCACCTCCCAAACCCCCTGCAGTCAGCGCGCCCCCCCCATCAATCACTCACATGAGAACCCCCACCTCAGGCACCCTTCCCGGAGCCTGACCTAAGAGAGTCTGGGGCACTTGCTCTCTTCCAAGCACTTGGCAAACAAACCGTTTGACCGTCATGACGACATCTACGGGTATCCCTAATTTCATGTGCATGTCACAAGAGGGGAATTCAGAAAAAGGGTGACACAGCCGGTTAAGACAGAGCCCCTCACTGGAGAAGCCTTATCCACATGCCCACTTGTGGCCCCTGCACCTCTCCGACTCAGAGAAGGTCGGCGGACCTGCTGCACTTCTTCCTAAATGAGCTAAGGGGAGAGGCCAGAACTCGGGGTTCCCGGGGCCTGTTTATGGCACCGTTCATCCTTTTTGACTTGTAATGTTTGCCCTAGCCAGCCTCTGGCCCTCCCCGAAGACCTGTACAGGGAGCTGGGGTGGAAGAGAAGTCGGTGGCCGAGGAGGGGACTCCTGACTCCCCAGCAGTGCCACGAATTGGGAAGAGTGGTGTGCGGGTGTGGACCTTTAGGGAGGATAAGGCCTGTCTTCCTTATAGGCCGGGTTTTCCATGTTGCACTAAAAACACAGGCACACACCGAACACTGTAGTGAAAGAAGGCTTTGGTCTGAGCTGAAGGCACAGTCATGCATTCTTTATTGCCTCTATAAGAATTTTTTTTAAGTTCATTTATTTTGAGAGAGAGAGAGAGCACGAGTAAGGGGAGAGGCAGAAAGAGGGAGACACAGAATCGAAGGCAGGCTCCAGGCTCCGAGCTGTCCGCACAGAGCCCGACGCAGGGCTCGAACCCACGAACCGTGAGATCGTGACCTGAGCCGAAGTCGGGCACTTAACCGCCACCCAGGCGCCCCTAATTGCCTCTATATTAAAACCACAGCCTTGCTCACGACAAAAGTGCAAACATCATAGTGACCTAGCCTCTCACCGAGATTTCTGATGGAAAAACAGCTCAGGAAAAATCCACTTAGGCTCTGGGTCATTGAGGTGGCGAATACTTGTTCTCCTCCTTTCCGACCTTCTGGGAAATCCCTTTTCTGAAACTGCTAAAATGCACTCAAGTATAGCTCGCAGAATATTTTCTTTAAAATGCTTGGGAAGGAGTCAAACCGACAGACTCTTTGCACGCCAGAGAAGCAAACGCAGAGTTGGAAGAGTTTTGCTCTTTCAGTTGGATTCTGCCTTCGCTCCCCGCGCCTCTTCCCAGAGGATAATCTTTATTTTAAAAAAAGAAGGTACAAAAAAAAAAAAAGGTACCAAATCGCATCTGTACACATTCAACACTTGAGAAGCTTCTAGAGAAGGGAGTACCACGAAGGCCACAATCATCATGTCTAAAATGAGAGAAATAAATACTGCCAAAGGAGTCTTGCTTACTTGTATAAACAATCAAGTGTTCTAGGAAATGACACATTGGCTAATTCTGCACATTGTGCGGGGAGGAAACCGGAAGTGGGCCGGATCGGGTCTGAAGAAGAAATGGCTCATTGTTTGGCATTCTTTAAATGCTAGAATAATTACTCAATTATGGGCACTTCCCATACATTTAAATAATGCAAATCCAACAGGCTGTGGAGGAGATCACATGTAGTTCTCGCTAATTCCCGTCTTGCTGGTTTGGGGACTGCAAAAGAAGAGAAATATGCCAAGGTCCCCAACCCGGGACCCCTAGGCAGGCTCACGGACTGGAATGGGGACAGGATGGGGTTATTCCCTGATATTTTATTTTGTGGCTTGATGCCTTTAGCTTTAGACGCTTATTTGACTCGTGATCAGAAAGGCTGCTGTTTAGATTCTGAGCGTGGACGGAGAGACTGGCAGCGCTGTTCCCAAATGTGTAGATGCATCCAGTTCTTTTTTTTTTTTTTAAGTTTGTTTATTTATTTTAAGAGCAACCGAGACAGTGCAAGTGGGGGAGGGGCAGAAAGACAGGGAGAGGAAGGGAATCCCAAGCAGGCTCCGCACGGTCGGCCTCGGCCGGGGTGGAGCCTGACGCGGGGCTGAAACTCACCAAACTGCGAGATCATGACCTGAGCGGAAACCAAGAGTCACCCACTTAACCGACCGAGCGCCCCCATCCAGTTTTGAGATTAAGATTTGTCTCATTTCCTGATCTTCCACTCGAAAGCCATGCAGGGTGTTCTGGAAAAGTCAGCTGTGTGGATAAGCCGGGAGGTCCGTATTTGGTCGTTTTTAGTGCATCGTTCTGCTCTGCATCATTCGGCGTCTCAGCACAAAGCGGTGTTCTTAGAATTGGTCATGGCTGTCATGTTGTAGGACTCCATTTGTACCTGGGTTATTAAAATTCAGATTAAAAAAAATGTTAGACCAATTTCTCTCCCAAACTTAGAACACTCGGAACCACCCACTTCCTTCCTCTCCAAGTCTCCCCTCCCAGGGCTACATTTTTACTTCTTTTCCTTCCCAACCCGTGGGTTCTGTTCAACAAAATGCTAACGAGCCAACTGAAAATGTATCCCAGGCAAACCATAATTTTAGGAAGACACAGTTGCCATGAGCCAGCATACTACGAGATGCTTCCTCCTGGCTGGATTCTCTGGTTCAAGATTAGGACTCTGGTCCCCTGTGTCTTTGGAAAAACAGATTCTTAAACTGCAGACCTCTGCCTTATGAGCCAAGCAGAGCCGCTTGGAAGTCTCCGGCTTACAGAAACAAGAAGGAGGGTTTATGCAACACAGAGAGGAGCAGCCTCTGGGTCATGAACCATTTTTTTTTTCCACTTGCCAATACTGGTGTTACAACTTAGTCTCTTTCCTCGCACGAATGGAACAGCTTTGGAACACAGTTAATCTGGCTAGATCCTGGAGCAAAACCACAGGATGCTTGTCATACATCAGTGATTCTCGACCAGGGCTGGCCGTGGCCCCCAGGGGACATGTGGCAGTGTCTGGGGACGTTTTTGGAAGAAGGGCCCCTACTGGCATCCAGTGAGTAGGAGCCAGGGAGGCTGCTCACCCTCCCACAGTGCACAGGGTGGCCCCACCTCCCAGAGAACGATGCATCCCCCATGAGAAACCCCATAGTGTATGTGTGACTTATGATCACATTTGTACCGCCGCCTAGGCTTTATCGTGGGGAAACCAAGGCTCAGAGAATGTAAGTAACTGATCCAATGTGATCTGGCCGCTGCTAAAAAGCATCAGCCCTGAGATGGAAGTTCAGAGAAACAGAACCAAGAGGAGATAGATAGATAGATAGATAGACAGATAATATATAAATAAAGAGATTCATTATAAGGAATTGGTTCACATGATTGTGAAGGCTGACAAGTCCCAAGATCTGCAGTCAGTGAACTGGAGACCCAGGAGAGCCAATGGTGCAGTTCCAGGCGGAGGCCGGCAGGAAAAAGTGATGTCCCAGCTCAGTCGTCAGGCAGGAGGAGTTCCCCCTTACTCGCAGAGCGTCAATCTTTCTGTTTCGTTCAGGCCCTCGACCAATTGGATGGGACCCACCTACATCCGCTTTCCTCGGTCTGGCCTGTTGATTGACACCTTCAGCTCATCCAGAAGCAACCTCACAGGCACAGAACGCCGTTTGACCAAATATCTGGGCACCTCACGGTCCGGTCACGTCAACAGACAAACTATCCATCACACGTCTCGACTCCATAAGCAGTTGTTCTGTGTTTCTACAAGTCTTTCCACTCACAGAGAGGTTCATAAACCAGCAGCCCAGTCCAGACCCATTCGTGTGCGTCCCACCAGGTCACACACACAGAAGGGGATGGATGGTGTTGGGGTGGGGCGGGGGGAGGGAAGAGATTTCACAATGCTGATTCCAAGAGGATCTAGGTCACGTTTTCCTTAGCTTCATAATCAGTCAAGGTTTACTGATCACGTAAGAGGTGCCCAGCCCTACTCCAGTCACTGAGCGGAGGATGGTGACAGCCACGTCCACACTCGCTCCGCACAAGCACCGCTAAGAAGCCGGGTTTGCTTGTCACGCAAGGTTAGGCCATGTCTCCGTGAAGTGCAGCCAGACTTACCTGGCGCCCCAAGCCGACTATGCTGTAAACAACATTTGATTTTTGGTTTGTTTCCTGTGCCTCTACCCCCCCCCCCCCCCGGTCGGTGTCCCCACCTACAACTGGCCACATAATGTGTGGTCTGTGCTTTGCGGTGCACAATGGAAATGTGGGGCCCTGTCTTACTCTGATCACACTGCTTTCACAAAATGCCACAGACTGACTGGTTTATAAACACCAGGAATTCATTTCTTACAGTTCTGGAAACTGGGACGTCCAAGATCGGGGTGCCAGCATGGTTGAATGAGGGTCTTCTTCCGGGTCTTTGTGTCCTCCCATGGCAGAAGGGTCGAGGAAAGTCCGGCAGGTCTCTTTCTTATTTATTTATTTATGAATGGCCAAGAGGAATGTTTATTGAGCACATACCCTGCTTGGCACTGTGGAACACACTTCTTTTTTATACGCAAGAGATAGCGAAATCTATGGCTTACCCTTTATATAGTTATATGGATTATACAGTTATGTATAGTTTAACCTTTACCAACCCTCTGAGAGCGGGACACCTGTGTACAACTTACCGGAGTAGGGTCAGAACCCCAATTCCTCAGTCACTAAGTCCCAGACTCTCTCCAATAGGTCCAGTGCCCTTGACTAGTTTGTTTAGGGGACGTCTGCTGTGGGGGGGGAGGGGGGCGGGGGGGGGTCTGGTCCTTCCTTTAGAAAGCCTGAATTCTATGACAGCAATTTACTAGCTGTTCCCGGACACCGCCGTCCTGTTTCCCTCACCCTGAACGGGGAGGTCTCTTTTAAAAGAACATCGACCCCATGGGGCGCCCGCGTGGCTCAGTCGGTTGCGCGTCCAACTCTTGATGTCGGCTCAGGTCATGATCCCACGGTCACGGGATCGAGACTCGGGTCAGGCTCCTCCTTCCCTCGCTCACGCGCACGCCCTCTCCCTCTCTCTCAAGACAAGTAAATCAACTTAAAAAATTAATAAAAAGAAAAGAAAAGAACATTGATCCCGTTCACGAGGCTCCATCACCATGACCTCCACACCTCCCAAAGACCCCACCTCCTAATACCATCCCCCAGGGGGGTTAGGATTCCAACATACGAATTTGGAAAGCACACAAGCGTTCAGACCATGGCGGGTCCTTGTTTACGAAAACTGCGAAGAATTTCGAGAGGGTGATGGTAGAGCACTAGATCTCACTCACACAAGTCCTCTGGAGCACAGGGCCCTGTCCGTACCTTTGACTTCTAGTTGCTGTGTCCTTCGGACATTCCGAAGGGACGGCAGTTTTCAGCGATAGCACGGAAGACCGTTTTGGGGAGCGAGGCTCTGTTCCTGCAGATCAAACCACTCGTTCCGCAGGACGTCTCTGCCAAGCTGATTCCCTCCCCGAGTCTACCGTGACATCGCTGGCAAGAAGAACGTCTACTGCTCCTACGCCCTGGGTTCTCTGGTGTTGCGGGCTGAATTATGTCCCCCAAAAGGTGTGTTCAAGTCCTGCGCCTGGTACCTGTGAACGTGCCCTTATTTGGAAATAAGGCCAGCTGTAATCAGTTACATTAAGATGAGGTCATCCTGGCGTGGGGTGAACCCTCAACCACATATAACTGGCATCCTTGGAAGAGAGAAAAGACACAGACACACAGGGAGAAGGCCATGTGATGAAGGAGGCAGACATTGGAGTGATGTTCCTGTAAAGCCAAAGATTGCCAGCAACACCGGAAGCTAAGAGACAGACACGGAACAGACGCTCCCCTCGAGCCTTCGGAGGGAGGGAGTGCGACCCGGCTGGCACCTTGCTTTCAGACTTCTAGCCTCCGGAACAGCGACAGAAGAGATTTCTGTTGTTTTCAGCCCTCCGGTCTGCGGCACTCTGTGACGGCGGCCCCAGGAAACTAATACGCCTGGAAATCTGTCGGGAATCTGTAGACCTCCATCTACAGAATCCCATGTAATGCCAGGGAATCCCAGAAAACGGAAACCCACCCTGACAGCCCCCAGAAATCCCACCAAACCCGGGAGCCCCAGGTATGTCACACTTGATTCCAAGACCACATTCCATAAACAGTAAAGGCTGACATCCAGTCCAGACGGGAAGCAAACCAGCAACGCCCACATCTGCCGTGTGTTACCCGGAGCTCGGACGTACCTTGGACCACTGGGTATCCAACCTGTAGATGAGAGAAGGGTCTCTTTGTGGAAACATTCAGCTGATCCCGAAGGGGCAGTGAGGGAATCACAAATGTGAATGAACCCCCCCTCCCCCCACCACCCCACGGACTGACTGGATCCTGACATCGAGCTTCAGTGGCTGCGAAGATCACAAAAAGGATAGCCAGGCACCTGACGGGCTTCTGTGGAAGAACACGCCGTCTATGACGCAGTCTTGCCAAAAAGTCAAACCTGAATCGGATCAAAGCCTGTAGATCTGATTACCAGCTTCTGGGAAATACAGACATCAGAGGAACACATTGACATCTTGGGGATGCTATCAGCAAAACCCCAGCTGAGGAAGCTCTACCTGACCAATGACCTTTTTTCTTCAAGAAATCAATTTCAAGGGGGACAAAAGAGAGATGGAAAGGGAGCCTGCAGGTGAAAAAGAGACTGAAGCGACGTAGCAACGAGTAGCACGGCGTGGGCTGTGTGCGAATCCGGATTTATACAGACCCAACTGGAAAAAACATCCGTGATATTTGTGGGGCGACTGGAAACGGGAACGCTCCTTGATAGTTGATGGTATTAAAGAATTATTTTTTTTAATTCGGGTTGGGTAATGGTATTTCAGTTACCGTTTAAATAGTCCATACATTTTATAAATGCATGGGAAGTGTGACGTATCTAAGATTTGTTTAAAAATAATACAGGGACACCTGGGTGGCACCAGGCGGTTAAGCGTCCGACTTTGGCTCAGGTCGTGATCTCATAGTTCTTGGGTTCGTGCCCCGCGTCGGGCTCTGTGCTGACAGCTCGGAGCCTGGAGCCTGCTTTGGATTCTGAGTCTCCCTCTCTCTCTCTCTGCCCCTGCCCTGCTCATGCTCTGTCTCTCTCTCTCAAAAATAAATAAATGTTAAAAAATAAAAATACAGGTGACGGAGAGCAGGAGTGAGTGGGTTTAAAACAAGGTCATCGTGAGTTGATAATTGTTGAAGCCGGGGATGGGTCAAGGAGGTTCATTGTGCTGTTCGCTGTCACTTACATATGCTTAAAATTTCCATAATAACAAAAAAACGTTTTCATTCCATGGGAACTTTATAAAAACATCTGAGCCAATAGAATCTGAATATTTAAATATTGTATTCGTCTTGTCTCCCTGCTGTAACAAGTTACTATAAACATGGTGACCAGAAGGAATAGAAATTTATTATCTTACAGTTCCGAAGGTCTGAACTCCGAAATGGGTCTATTGTGCCAAAGTTAAGGTGTCGGCAAGGCTTTGTTCCTTCCGGAGGCGCTAGGGGAGTTCCAGTCCCCTTACCTTTTCCAGCATCTAGAGGCTGCCTTCGGTCTTTGGCTCATGCCCCCTGCCAGCAATTGGGTCCCTCCTCCAGCCTCAGTTTACATCTCACTCCTCCTTCCCTGACACTGACCTCCTGCTTCCTTCGTATGAGGACCCGTGTGATCACATTGGGTTCACCTGCATAATCCAGAATAATCTTCCCACCTCAAGACGCTTTAATTTAACCACATCTGCAAAGTCCCGTATGCCACGTAAAGGAACGTAGATTTGGGGGATTCGGATGTGTCCGGACGTCTTTGGGGGGCCATTATTCTGCCTACCACAGACGTGATTCGGACCAGGTATTTCAGATTGACAAACACTTAACCTTTTTCGTTCAAAACCAAGATACCCTATAATGGTTCCTGCATACCTCAACGGGGGTGATTTTACTTCCCGGGGATATCTGGCAATATCTGGAGACATTTTGGATTGTCAAGAAAGACCCAGGGCGGGGGGTGGGGGGGAAGAGTGCTATTGGAATCTAGTGGGGAGAGGCCATGGACTGTAGTACTGAGGTTGAGAAATTCGGGGCAAGAAGAACAGAAGGAAAAGAGCATCTTACGTTTTCTATTGCGTTATCTACAAAGAGCAGGTGATCAGTAAACATTTGTTGAATTAGTAAAGAAGCAGCTTGCTGATCATATGCATCAAACCTTGTCAGTAAAAGGACCTCAAATTTTGGTGACCACAGCTCCGACAGAGCCATGTGAAATATTAAAACTTGAATGTAATTTGAAATATTCAAAAAAGTATGTGTTCTGCTGAAATCGCGGAGAGAGGCACCCAGGCCCTAAAATCCAAAGCCAATCTGATCAAAGCCTCTACAAAGATTCCACGGATTCCCAAGGTCTTATTAGCAGATAAAAGGGTATTTACATATCTTAGGATTCCTCAAGTGCAAAGGTCTTTGGGGCTAAAGAGAAAAGTACATATTGTGAGAACCGCTTAGATGTAAAATCCAGTCAAGGGATCCAGCTGCCAGTCCTACAAATGTCCAGGAGCGCACAGAAAAACCAAGAATGTGTACAGCTTAAAACTAAGGGTCAGGGGGGCACCTGGCTGGCTCAGTCCACAGAGCGTGCGACTCCGGCTCGGGGTTGTGAGTTTCGAGCCCCATGTTGGATGCACGGATTCCTTCAAAATAAAATCTTACAGAAACAAATCTAAACAAACAAACAAACAAAGGGTCAGGGTCTTGATTCCACCTCACAAGAAATACAGCATCGCATCGTGGACATAGCAATCATTAACAGGCTTCAGGTATCTCATTAGGGTCACTGACAAGAATCTAGCCAGAGGCCAGCCCAAATCTTGGCTGTGTGTGCAGGCTCAGTCTTGGGGTGGTAACTATCATCTGTAATGGGGACGAATCTCTGAGCTCGAGAATTTAGGAAAAGTGGAGAAACTTAAGAGAGTCAAAAATACGGGACTCATCATTGGGGTGAGGAAAGAATCTATGCCTATTTGATATTTTATGTAGTTGTACAAGTTTCAGAGACTTTCTCAGCATTGGAAACGACTGTAAAATGCATCATTGGGTAATTAATCTAAACTCTTGATTTTAGTTGAAAACTAATTTTGTATACGGTACTGGAACATTTTAAGAAAACTTAAGTTTCACTATAGGCTTAATTCGCTAGACTTAAAAGTTATTTGCACAGTTGGGAATGTATTTGCTTGTTAATTGAGACAGTTGAAGTGATGAAAAAGGAAACTACAGAACACTACATTTTTTTGTTTGTCTTTTTTTTTTTTTAAGATTTTATTTTTAAGTAATCTCTAGGCCCAACATGGGGTTCAGACTCACACCCCCAAGATCAAGAGTCCCACCCCACACCGACTGAGCCAGCCAGGTGCCCCACACTAAGTTTTAAATGTACTTGAAAATTCGTGACAGTGTTTAATTAACTAAGTTTGCAAGGAAAATCAAGTATTTTCCGAAGGCCCCTTAAAAGTGGCTGCTGTTATTGGCTAGACTTAAAAATGAATTCAGAAAAAGGATAATGAGGTTTCTAGGCTGAACTTAAAAGGTTCAGGTAAACAAGGCATTTGAACCTGTAACTTAAATAAGCTATCAAATCTGTAAAACTGAATAAATCTTTTTTTGTGCATGCGCACACACACACACACACACACACCACTTTTGAGGGCTCCGATCACCATTTCTGAAGAGCTGTACAATGTACAAATGAATGTGCTTACATTTAAAATAGCACAAGTCCATCTTTGTGAGCCTATGGCAATGATATGAGCAAATACCAATACTGTTTACCGAATAAATTCCGCCCAAGCTCAGGACCTTACTTAGCTCTCCAGATCCTGCTTAGAGCTGATAAGGTCTGATATGATTAAAGTTGCATTCCTCCTGAGGTGCTTGTGTTTCTGTCCTTTTGCATAATCTGAATCTAATTTTCGGCCCTTGTCATGTTCTCATTTATAGATTTGTGTGTGTGTGATTGACTGTCACCTGAATAAATTAATTCACCCCTAACCAACTGGTTTATGTTCCTTACAAAGGATCAGCTTAACTGTATACTACTTTAACTAGGGGAGTGCTGATGGAGGGTCCAAATGACCCTGTTTGTAGCCAGTACGTGCTTTGGAAGTTCCCGAACTCTGTTTGAATTCCATTGTGGTCTGATTGTGCCCAACCACACTGAGAGCAGCGCCATCAGACCCCACTCCAGACCTACGACATCAGAAGCCGCTTCTTAACAAGATCCCTGGGGCGCCTGGGTGGCTCAGTTGGTGAAGCGACATCAGAATCTGCTTCTTAACAAGATCCCTGGGGCGCCTGGGTGGCTCAGTTTGTTAAGCGTCTGACTCTTGATTTCGGCTCGGGTCGTGATCTCACGGTTTGTGAGTTCAACCCGGCACACTGTCAGCACAGAGCCCACTTGGGACAGTCTGTCTCTCTCTGTCCCTTCCCCACGCTCGCACACGCTCTCTCTCCTCCCCCCCAAATACGTAAATAAACTTGGGGAAAAAAAGCAACCAAGATCCCCAGGTGATCCCCATGCACATTACAATTTGGGAAGCATTGGTCTAGACAAGAAATTCAGGTAACAGTAATCACTCTCGCAGTGATGTTGGGTTGCTTGAGTTTCACGCTCAACAGAGTACCCAGTAGCATTTGTTTGAAACGAAAAGCCACCGAGTTCCCATTCAGTTTATTCCACAAAGGTTCTCGATAAATTATTCAACTATGTGTGTGTTTGTTGTTGAGTTAATGCAAGTGGCGCTTGGGTGGTTGGAACTTAACGTCTCTGCGGAAGTCCCCTGGGGGATGGACCCGGGCTTTTGCTGTAATCATCGGAGCCCTAGCACCCTCGAGCTCCAGGAAGCACGCTAAGCTCCAGCCCTATCATCCTAGATAAAGTTCTGGGTGGATTAAAGTAGGTCACACATGCATTTCTGTTCCTTGTATCAGGAGGGGGAGTCTGTTTCTCCTCTCCGTGACTTACGTTGCCCTGTAAAACTGGGTGGAAGTGATGTTCTAAGGCGTCCATTCCCACGCTTAGGAGAATGGGCCCTTTCACTTTCTTGCTCTTGGAAGTCAGCCACCACGTGAGGAATCAGATTACTCTGAGGCCGCTATGCTATAAGGCGGCTCAAGATGGCTATGTGGCAAGGAGCACTGAGGAGCCCAACTACGTACGTTAAGGCTTCTTAAACGTTCCATCTTGGCCAGCTGTGCAGAATCAGGGGCAAACAACAAAATATTGTCGTTTAAGCCATTCATTTGGGAGGTGACTTGTCAGGTGGCGGTAGATAGCTCTGACGAACGCAGACCTGCATACCAGCAACCTACCTCCTCCCCGTCACAGAGTGGGTCTGCCGAAATTAAGAGGAGCCCCTCCCGCTAGGGCAGGGTTAGAAAGGTCGGTGAGGAAGCAGTGAAAGCTGGGATGGGGCGGGGGGGCGGCGAGCTGAGAAACAGAACGTGAGCAAATACAGAAGCAATCCTGGCCTGCTCTGATGGGCCCACCTGTTCCCAGATGTGGCCAAGCAGTGGTGTCGCATCCCTTGTCTTCTGCAGTCTTCGTCGAAGCAGAGCTTCCCACAAGTAAGCGTGCAGATTGTAAGCGGAAGCCTCCGTGAATTTTTACGAAGTGAACTCACCCACTGAACTGGCACCAGATCAGCGCTCGAGATGCCCTGTCCCGGCCCCTTCCGGGCGCTGAACTGGCCGTCCCTCGGGGTTACAATCAGCATGGGGACGGTCAGGCCTGTTTTTAAATGTGCTACCACTGGGATGCGTACTCTGTGTATTTTTTTTGTTTCTGGCTTCTTCTTGTCAGCTGTATGTCCGTGGGATTCACTCACGTTGTTGTGTGTAGTTGTGGTTCATTGGATCTCCGTGACGGTATCGTTGCGTGTCTGTGTTTGGGCTGATCTTGCCTAAAACGAGGGTCAGCAAAGCTCTTCTGTAAATGGTCGGATTGCAAACCTTTTAGTCATTGCAGGCCATAGGTCTGTGTCACAACTACTCGTCTCTGCCGTTGGAGCGTGAAAGCAGCCACGGCCTAACGTATTTACACAATATGTAAACGAACGGTTATGGGTGTGTACCAGTAAGACTCTCTCTATTGACACCAAAATTAGAATTTCATAGGATAAGCCTATGTTTAGGCTTCTAAGAAACTGCCGAAGTATTTTCTACAGTGGCTGCACTATTTTACATTCCTATTACGGAACAGTCAGGTTCCTATTCGGAATGGTCAGGTTTCTCCACGCCTCATCAGCGTTTGGTGTTGTCACTACTGTGGTTGTTTTTACATTTTAGCCTTTCTGATAGGTGTGTGATAATATCTCATCGAGGTTTTAATTTGTATTTCCCAAATGGCTAATGACGTTGAGCGCCTTTTCATCCGTTTGCCGTCTGTGTATCTTCTTCAGTGAAACCTCTCTTCACGTCTTTTGCCTAGATTTTAATCGGATCGTTTGGTGTTTAACTGTGGAGTTCAAGGGTTTGGTCGCCCTAGTGAAGGCTTTGGGTTGCCTACCCAGCACCCGCCTACTCTCCTTCCTACCTGAGAGAGTCCAAATATTGTTCCGCTATCCACCTCTGCCCTGCACAGCAAGTCTCTTGAAGGGAAAACCAAGTCCCTCTCCTGCTCTAAAAATCAACTCAACATGAGTAACTTGCTATCTTCTGTCTTGTTAGTCACGGCGTCAGGAAAACCAGTGTGACCCAACTCTAGCCACGCGATGGGCAGTCAGCTAAGAAGGCTGTGGGAGAAGTCTCCTCTCTTTTCAAGACAAAGGCAAGGACAATATTATTTATCTCTTCCTCTCGACACTGTCAAGTTTGGACGAGGCACCTGATACTGCTACAAATGTCTTGCTCCCAGCATGCTCATTAAACTAATAGAAACGATAGCAGAGAAATGGAAAAGTCTAGGCCCACGGTAACATCATGAGGCTGAAGATTCAACCAGCCCGGAAGACAGCTACATCAGGGCTTGCTAAAAGAGCTCTAACTTTCCTTACTGTTTGATCCAGCCGAGCCATGGTTTCTGACCCTTACGGCCCAGAACGTTCTAACTCACAGAAAGGCTTGCCCTCCTGTACGTGGTTATTGCCAAGGATTGTAGTTCCACTGTAAAAAAAAAAAATAAATTTTTTTTTAAAGTTTATTTATTTGGAGACAGAGAGAGAGAGAGAAAATCCCAAGTAGGCTCCACGCTGTCAGCACAGAGCCCGACGCAGGACTGGAACCCACGAGCCGTGAGATCACCACCTGAGCTGAAATCAAGAGTCAACCTGCGTAGTTCCACCTTTTTTTTTTTTTTTTTTTTAAACCAACCCACGGCTACACCCTGCTCCGGTCGGTTACTATTATTGTTGTTGTTCATCCTGCGCTAACGGGGCATACGCAGGAGCCAGCGCACAGCGATTAGTCAATACACACGTGGAACATTTACAAATACAGACCTGGGAAAAGTATGCAAAGCAAGTCTGCACACATCCCCAAAGTATCAGTAGCAAGGGGACCACGTTTCTGGAGGGAAAGGCAAGCCACAGTCCAAGGGAAAACATCTGCCGAGCGCAAAACCCTCGGCCGCGCCGGTCGCCTTTCCGCCTTTCCCGGGCCGTCCCTTTCCCAGCCTTCCCCACGCGGCGCCCGGGAGGCGGGCCCTGGGAGCGGGCGCTCCGTTCCCACCGGTTTCCGGGGGGGCGGAGCCTCCGTGGGAGATCCGCCGGCCGGCGTGTGAGCTTCTGGCCCTGGCTCCGCCCCCGCGGAGGAAGCTGGCCGCGTCCCTCCGCCCCGCTCGGCTCCTGCCGAGTCGCGCGGTCTAGCGCGGCTGCGGCCGGCCGGCCGGCCGCCTTTCCCGGGCCCCGCTCGTTGCCGGCGAGTCGGAAGCTGCGGTCTGAGACCGTGCCCTCCCGCAGGCTAACCAGTCGGCCCGCCCCCGTTTCGTGGGCATCTCTGGCCGGGAAGCGCCGGAGCCCTGGTCAGAGGCACAGGATTTAGCTGAGCAACAAGCAGCAGCCAGAACACTCTCTGGAGCCGGCAGCAGCTCCCCGGTTCCCACAGGGCGACGCTCACCTGCACGCGGTGGGGGGGGGGGGGACGCACTACAAGACAGGGACCCTGAGTTAGGAAAGCCAGCTGCTCTCAGGCCTGCTAATGGCCTGCCCATCCTCCCCTCCGGAGAGATGACCTTATCTGGAATGCAAGCAAACCAGACCCCCTCAGGGGCCACAGGGGAAGGTAAGCAAAGGTCTCCCGGACCGGCAGGAGCTGGCTTTAGGATCCTGGAATGTCTCCGGGGAGGGCGATGTTCTCGATGTTCTCATCTCCATCGAGTCCAGCTCTCAAGGCCGGCTGCTATCCAATCATCCCCGAACAAGCTCGTCAGTGCCCTTTGCTCGGCAGAGCGGGACCGTGTGGAAACACCCAGAAATCCGGGGAGAACTGTTGTTGAACATCGGCCACTTCAGGCCTGAGGTTGCCCACCTTGCTGGCCACCCTATCCCCTCACCTTTATCGAGCCCTCCTTAAATTATTGGGTGTGTGCGTTGCCACGTGCGTCTTGCAGAGACCCGGTGTGAATCAGAAATATGTATAATACGTATACAAGTCAGCAAGAAAAAGACGAATAACTCAAGTGCATAGTTAGCAAAGGCCATGGGTAGGGAATTCGCAAGAGACAAACCTTGCTGGCCAGTGACCACGAGTAAATGCCTCATCTCCATGATGCTTAAAGCTACGGGTCCTACCACACAGTGGAGGTGGGGAAAGGGGACACTCCTTCAAGGCTGGCTGACCTGGGGGCACTTGGCTGGCTCAGCTGGAGGAGCCTGTGACGTTTGATCTCGTGGCTGTGAGCGTAAGCCCCACGGTGGGTGTAGAGATTATTTAGATAAATAAATAAACTTTAAAAGAATAATAATTAAAAAAGACTGGCTGACCTGGAAACCACAGTCATTCGGCAGTGTGACTCAGCAGGACCCCATAGGGCTGAAGAGGCTTGCCCCTTTGAATCGGCCCTTCTTCTTGCAATGCCAAACTCAGCTCAGCATGTTCGAGTCTTCTCCTCGCCCCTAGAGAGACTCCTGTCCACCTGCCCCATCACAAAAAGCAGTGATTGTCAGTTATTAGAACCAACCTACATGATTATCAAGGGGGGAATGTGTTAATGAATTCTATTTATAAATGATAATATCTTGGGGCAGTTAAACTTACCTGGGTCTATATCAACTTGAGTAAATCTCAAAATCACAATATTAAGTGAATAAAGGATATGCCCTCGTGATTCCGTTTACGTGTAGAATTTTAAAACTCAGAACACTACTATGTTGTTTACGGAACATATTTTTGCAATTAAAGTGTGAGATCAAGGATCGGAAAAATAAACATCATGTTAGAGGTGACTATTGGGATGAAGGATAGAAATGAACTGGCCAGAGGGACCTTCAACTCTACCTATAAACTTTTCTTTCTTAAAAATATCTGGGGGCGCCTGGGTGGCTCAGTTGGTTAAGTGTCCGACTTGGGCTCAGGTCATGATCTCATGGCTCGTGGGTTCGAGCCCCGCATCAGGCTCTGTGCTGACAGCTCAGAGCCTGGAGCCTGTTTCGGATTCTGTGTGTCCCCCCCCCCCACCCCGCCCCTCCCCTGCTAACTCTGTCTCTTCTTCAAAAATAAATAAACAGTTAAAAAATTTAAAAAAAATCTGAAGCAGGGGCACCTGGCAGTGGAGCGTGTGACTCTTGATCTCAAGGTTGTTAAATTCGAGCCCCACACTGGGTGTAGAGATTACTTAAAATCTTTTAAAAAATATCTGAAGCAGAGATGGCAAAAATTAACATGTATCAAATCTGAGCAGTGATTAATTGGGTGACCATTCTTTTTCCTTGTGTATTTTGTACATGGGAAATCTTTTGTAATTTAAAGATGGTTAGAACAGCCTGAATGAGGGGCGCCTGGGTGGCTCAGTCGGTTAAGCGTCCGACTTCAGCTCAGGTCATGATCTCGCGGTCCGTGAGTTCGAGCCCCACGTCGGGCTCCGTGCGGACAGCTCAGAGCCTGGAGCCTGTTTTGGATTCTGTGTCTCCCTCTCTCTCTGACCCTTCCCCGTTCATGCTCTGTCTCTCTCTGTCTCAAAAATAAATAAATGTTAAAAAAAAAATAAATAAATAAATGTTAAAAAAAAAAAAAAAAAAAAGAACAGCCTAAATGACCAGGGTAAGTCAGTTAAGCAAGGTACAATGTGTCCACCAGCTGGAAGACCATGCCACCTTTAAAAACCACCATGTCAAAGAATTTAGGGAAACAAGGAGATCCTCAAGAGACATTTGGTGCGAACGGGCGGATTACAAAACAATTGTACGGGTGGGCACATTTTATTTAAAAACCCGTAGCTTCCTCTTTCCACCACGCACCTATAAACATGAAGATAAATGCCAGATTGTCAACTTTGGCTACATATAAGGAGTGTGACCATAGGTGACTCGTGTTTTCTCCTATATATCAATTTTTACCATGACTACACATTTTATCATGCAGATAAACAATTTAATGAACAATTTGCTTGTGCAAGTAACACGTCAAAATAAATAACCAGGGGCGCCTGGGTGGCTGAGTCGGTTAGGCATCTGACTCTTGATTTCGGCTCAGGTCATGATCTCACGATTCATGAGATCAAGCCCTGAACCTCACTCTGAGCTGACAGCAAGAAGCCTGCTTGAAACTCTCTCTCTTCTTCTCTCTCTGCCCTCTCCCGCTTTCTTTCTCTCTCTCTCTCTCTCTCTCTCAAAAATGAACAAATAAATATAAAAAAAACTGGTGAACTAACAGCAGCATTCAATTTCAGACTGAATACTTTCAACGCATTTTTGCTATTTGCTGTGCTTATGCCGCCCTCTCGTGGAGAAATGGAAGAATGCTCCTGAATGTAGAGGCATTTCTAAAACCCCAAAGCGTTCTTCGCATAGTGATAAAGATATCATATATAATAATATTATTAAAAACTGACACATGCTCGGGGCGCCTGGATGGCTCAGGGTCCAACTCTTGATTTCACCTCAGGTCATGATCTCACGGTTCATGGGATCAAGTCCCGAATCGGGCTCTGAGCTGACAGTGAGGCGCCTGCTTGGGATTCTCTCTGTCTCTCTCTGACTCTCCCCTGCGCGCTCTCTCTCTTTCCCTCTCTCTCTTTCTCTCTCTCAATAATGAATATGAAAAAAAAACAAACTGATTAACACCAGTGTTCGACTTCAGACCAAATACCTTGAAAGCAATTTTGCTATTTGCTGTGCTTATGCCGCCCTCTCGTGGAGAAACGGAAGAATGCTCATGAATGTAATTTATAAATTCCTAGTGTTCTTTACATAGTGATGAAGATATTATATATACTTTTATTATTAAAAATCGACACATGCTCATTACATAAAATTTACAGTACCCAGGAAAGTACAACAGAAGAAAAAAATCACACATGATCTCATTTCACCATTGGGTCAGGATTCTGAGTTCCCAGGCAGAAGAGATACAAACAAAGATCAGGGCACTATAGTTCTTTCAGTATGAAGTCTACTTTTTTTTTTTTTTTTTAATGTTTGTTTTTGAGAGAGAGAGAGAAAGTGAGCACTAGCAGAGGAGGGGCAGAGAGAGAGAAGGACAGAGGATCTGAAGCCGGCTCTGCACTGATAGCAGAAAGCCCGAAACGGGGCTCGAACTCAGGTACCGTGAGATCATGAACTGAGCTGAAGTCGGACGTTTAACTGAGCCACCCAGGTGCCCCTAAAGTCTACTTTTCTGCTACATGGGTGCCAACTTTGAACTTGATTTTGGTATTTGAGTCTTGCTTTTTTAACCTATCATCAAGCCTCTTCATTTTTATAAATATCTAGTAATTTTGCCCTGTTTAGATACTTCGGTTGCTGCAAGCTCCTTGTTTTGTTTTTGTGTTTTTGTTTCGCTTTGGGTTTTTTTTGGTATGATAAAATTTTCTATAATGTAAATTCCATATACATATATAGAAATATAAATATTTCTATAGTGTAAGTTCCAAACGGGGCATAGCTTGGTGGCTACATGCATTGGTAAATTTCATCGATGTTGTCAAATGGTCCTTCAGAAAGTTGCATCCCTTCGTGCTTTTCGACAAGCACGTGCTTTTCAAATGAGCGTGAGTGCTCATTTCCCAATCTGCCATCCTCAACACCACCGGGTGTCACCCAACTTCAATTCACTTTTGGCAATTTGCAAGGTAAGAAATTCTACTCTGTTAGTGTTTTGGTTTGCGTGTCTTCTGTGACCAGTGAGGTACAACAGCTTTTCCCTGTGTGTTGGTGACTTAGATTTCTTTGTACCCTTTTGTTTACTTCATCCTTTTTTTTTCTATTGGGTTTTTCATCTGCTTTTCTTCATCTTCCTTTTTTTTTTGACATTTGATTCTGAGCTCTGTATAAATTAGGCAAATCAGCCCTTTGTCATGTATGTTGCAAATATATTTCTCGCAAATGTCATTTCATAATTCTTTCCTTCCTTCCCTCTTTCCCTCCCTCCCTCCCTCTCTCCCTTCCTCCCTTCCTTCCTTCCCTGAGCAGGGATTTTACATCGTCACATAGAAAAATTTGTAAATTCTTCCTTTTCAGTTTCTAGGCAAAGATCATTTAAAATAAGACATTTGAAGTAACTGACAAAAACTACAGGGAGCAACAGGGTATGGTTGGAACAAGAGGCTGCGGTAGCCCCGTGATGGGCAGAGATACAGACAGGGTGGGGCGTAGCCTGAGAACTCAAGTCAATGGTAGGTTTGGTCATCTCCTGAGAAGCCAAGGTGGACAGATGTCTAGAGCTGTGCTTAGAGGGCTCTGGGGACCCAGGAGGTGTTCAAAGCCACAGCCACGAGGAGGGAGCACACCTGTGAGACACCGATGCCCAATGGGCCTTTCTGGCTTGGCCAGAGGGTGAGTGGGTGGGCAGCGATACCCTTTGGGTTATGGTGAAAGTCCCTGGATATTGTAAAAAGAAAATCGGGGGGGGGGGGGGGTGGGGTGGCTGAGTCGGTTAAGTGTCTGGCTCTTGATTTCGGCTCAGGTCATGATCTCACGGTTCATGAGATCAAGCCCTGAACCTCACTCTGAGCTGACAGCAAGGAGCCTGCTTGAAACTCTCTCTCTTCTCTCTCTGCCCTCTCCCGCTTTCTCTCTCTCTCTCTCTCTCTCTCTCTCAAAAATGAACAAATAAACATAAAAAAAAAAAACTGGTGAACTAAAAGCAGCATTCAGACTGAATACTTACAACACATTTTTGCTATTTGCTGTGCTTATGCTGCCCTCTCGTGGAGAAATGGAAGAATGCTCCTGAATATAGAGTCATTTCTAAAACCCCGAAGTGTTCTTTGCATAGTGATAAAAATATCATATATAATTTTATTATTAAAAGCTGACACATGCTCGGGGCACCTGGATGGCTCAGGGTCCAACTCTTGATTTCAGCTCAGGTCATGATCTCACGGTTCATGGGATCAAGTCCCGAATCGGGCTCTGAGCTGATAGCAAGGAGCCTGCTTGGGATTTTCTCTCTCTCCCTCTGCCCCTCCCCTGCTCTTTCCCTCTCTCTCTCTCTCTCAAAAATGAACAAATAAACACAAAAAATTTAAAAAATAAACTGAATTAACAGCAGCATTCAATTTCAGACTGAATACTTTCAAAGCAATTTTGCTATTTGCTGTGCTTATGCCGCCCTCTCGTGGAGAAATGGAAGAATGCTCCTGAATGTAGAGGCATTTCTAAAACCCCAAAGCGTTCTTCGCATAGTGATAAAGATATCATACATAAGTTTATTATTAAAAATTGACACATGCTCAGGGCACCAGGGTGACTCAGTTTGTTAAGGGCCCAACTCTTACTCTTGGCTCAGGTGCTGATCTCACTGTTTGTGGGTTTGAGCCCCCCCGGCAGCCACGGAGCCTGCTTGGGATTCTCTGTCTCCCTCTCTCTGCCCCTCCCCCACTCATGCATGTGTGCACGCGGGCCCTCTCTCAAAACGAAGAAATACATAGACATTAAAAAAAAAAAAAAAAAGAGGGGCACCTGGGTGGCTCAGTCGGTTAAGCCTACGACTTCAGCTGAGGTCACCATCTCATGATTGGTGAGTTGAAGCCTGGCATCGGGTTCTGTGCTGACAACTCGGAGCCTGGAGCCTGCTTCACATTCTGTATCTCTTTCTCTCTGCCCCTGTTCTCACTCTCTCTCTCTCTCTCAAAAATAAACAAACATTAAAACAATTTTTTTAAAAGGAAAATATGGTCAGGACGTGGAGTATGAAAAAGTAAATAAAAACCACGTATAATTTCACCACAGGCAATATTTTAGCCCATTTCCTCCCCATCTGTCTTCAGCTCATATTTAAAAAAATTTTTTTAATGTTTATTTATTTTTGAAAGAGACAGAGACAGAGCCAGAGCTTGAGCAGGGGAGGGGCAGAGAGAGAGGGAGACACAGAATCCGAGGCGGGCTCCAGGCTCGGAGCTGTCAGCACAGAGCCCGACACGGGGCTCGAACCCGCGGACCGTGAGACCATGACCTGAGCCGAAGTCGGACGCCCAACTGACTGAACCCCCCAGGTGCCCCTTCAGCTCATATTTTTATTTTATTTTATTTATTTATTTTTATTTTATTTTATTTTATTTTTCAATATATGAAATTTATTGTCAAATTGGCTTCCATACAACACCCAGTGCTCATCCCAAAAGGTGCCCTCCTCAATACCCATCACCCACCCTCCCCTCCCTCCCACCCCCCATCAACCCTCAGTTTGTTCTCAGTTTTTAACAGTCTCTTATGCTTTGGCTCTCTCCCACTCTAACCACTTTTTTTTTTTTCTTCCCCTCCCCCATGGGTTTCTGTTAAGTTTCTCAGGATCCACATAAGAGTGAAACCATATGGTATCTGTCTTTCTCTGTGTGGCTTATTTCACTTAGCATCACACTCTCCAGTTCCATCCACGTTGCTACAAAGGGCCATATTTCATTCTTTCTCATCGCCACGTAGTACTCCATTGTGTATATAAACCACAATTTCTTTATCCATT
This sequence comes from Panthera uncia, assembly GCF_023721935.1. Classification (NCBI taxonomy): domain Eukaryota; kingdom Metazoa; phylum Chordata; class Mammalia; order Carnivora; family Felidae; genus Panthera; species Panthera uncia. Next base: position 6,332,115 of record NC_064817.1, on the reverse strand, counting down.
CATCAGTTGATGGACATTTAGGCTCTTTCCATCATTTGGCTATTGTTGAGAGTGCTGCTCTAAACATTGGGGTACAAGTGCCCCTCTGCATCAGCACTCCTGTATCCCTTGGGTAAATTCCTAGCAGTGCTATTGCTGGGTCATAGGGTAGATCTATTTTTAATTTTCTGAGGAACCTCCACACTGCTTTCCAGAGCGGCTGCACCAATTTGCATTCCCACCAACAGTGCAAGAGGGTTCCCGTTTCTCCACATCCTCTCCAGCATCTATAGTCTCCTGATTTCTTCATTTTGGCCACTCTGACTGGCGTGAGGTGGTATCTGAGTGTGGTTTTGATTTGTATTTCCCTGATGAGGAGCGACGTTGAACATCTTTTCATGTGCCTGTTGGCCATCCGGATGTCTTCTTTAGAGAAGTGTCTATTCATGTTTTCTGCCCATTTCTTCACTGGGTTATTTGTTTTTCGGGTGTGGAGTTTGGTGATCAGCTCATATTTTTAAAGTTGGACTCACACTATACATGCATTTTCAGTTTTGCTATTCTTTGCTCTGTATTTCCGCAACCTTTCATTATGAAAATTTCCAAATATTCAACAAGGTTGAAAAAAGTTTGCAGCTAACACACGAATACTTACGGGCTAGATTCTACCCATATTTCCTTTCCCACATGTCTATCCCCACGCGCATCCCTGTATCCATCGATCAGTCCATCTTATTCTTGCACACGTCTGTAAACACGTCTCTCTGAGTGTGTCAACAAGCAAGCCACGAACTAGTGATCCATGTGTGTTTGCGGCGATCTTCTTTGGGTATAAACTTGACAGAGTGAACGGTACCCTTCTTCGTACGTGTGGATATCGCCCCTTTTTTCCACTTAACTACTTATCATCAATACTTTGCTTAGAATGACGTTGAGTCAACGCGTTCATCTAGGAAGACTGAACAACTTTGCAAGATACGTGCAGTCTTCCCATCTAGGGGGTACATTGAGAGTGCGTTGCTTTTGTGAAAGGACTTCATTTTTTTTCCTAATGTTTATTTTTGAGAGAGAGAGAGAGAGAGTGAGCATGAGTCGGGGAGGGTTGGGGGGGGGACAGAGGATCTGAAGCAGGTTCTGCGTGAACAGCAGTGAGCCGATGTGGGGCTAGAACCGACGAGCTGCGAGATCATGACCTGAGCCGAAGTCGGAGGCTCAACCGACTGAGCCACCCAGGTGCCCCAACTGTGTTCACTATTTAAAAACTCACAGCAAGAGTGAAATACGTCAGGCAGAGAAAGACAGATGTCATAGGTTTTCACTCCTATGTGGAACTTGAGAAACTTAACAGAAGACCATGGGGGAAGGGAAGGGGAAAAAAATACTTACAAACACAGAGGGAGGGAGGGAGGCGAACCATAAGAGACTCTGAAGCACAGAGGACAAACTGGGTGGGTGGGGGGTGGGAGAGAGGGGAAAGTGGACGATGGGCATGGGTGGGGGCGCTTGTTGGGATGGGCCCCCGGCGTTGTACTCAAGTGCCGAATCAGGGGAATCTACCCCTCCCAAACCAAGAGCACACTGTTAGCTAACTTGACAACAAATTATATTAAAAAAAAAACAAACCCACAGCAAAATTCTAGCCGCTGGTCCCTACATTCCAGCCGCCAGCATTTGTTGAGGACTCCCGGTGCTTCACATGCTGCCCTAGGCACCGGGAGGCCACCTGCAGTCAAGACTGGAGGTCAGAGCACACTGACAAGGGCAGCACTCATGCGCGGGCGAGGGGCGGTGAGGGCTTCGGGACCGATGGCCGGATGCGGTGGGAGTGAAGGGCAGGGAGCGGGTGGCGGCAGAGGGGACGCGCCAGAATGTGGGACCCTTCCCACATTTGGCGCTGGGGAGGGGGCCTAACCGCGGGTTAGCGTTTGGGAAAGGTCCTTCCGGCCCCCACTGAGAAGGTGCTTTTGTTACGAGTTTCTGGTGGCCTGGAACGCGATGGGGGCGAGGGAGGGGTGAGCAGGGGAGCTCCGAGGCCCGGAGCATCGCTGCACCCGGCCTGCCAGAAGCTTCCTACACCTCCAGGCTGTCCTGAGCAAACGTGTCCCGGGAGGAGAAGCTCTCTCAGCGCGGCCCGTCTTTCAGCCTTGAGAGGGACCGGGCCCGGACTCGGAAAGAGCTGGGTTCCAATTCTGCCCCCGCCACTTAGGCGTCGTGGGGCCTGGGGCCGACCGCTAAGCCCGTGTGAGCCGGGTGTGCTGCGGGACAGCACCGGCCTGTGGGAAGTGCCCGGGAAGTGGTACTGCTGTCATGGGCGTCATCGGCCTGGCCGTGGGGCCCCAAACCAGGGGAGGGGAGAGCCCGCGTTGGAGAGGCTGAGAAGGCAGGGATGGGGGGCACCGGGGACAGCGGCGCCGGTACGGACAGGACGCCCCCGGGAGCCACGGTCCGCGGAGGGAAGACGTCCGAGGAAGTGGCGGGCCGAGAGGGAAAACACTGCCAGAGGTCTACTGCATGGGTTGGGCTGGGTTTTCCAGAGGGTGGGAGACCGGAGGAAGATGGCGGCGGAGGAGGCCGCTGGGCTCACCGCGTCCTGCTGACCGCTTAGATTCCACCCCCACCTGCCTGAATAACCCAGAAAACCGCCAGAAGACTCGCAGAAGGGACTCTCTGGAGGCAGATCCCATCGAAGCAGCACCACAAGCCTGGCAGGGTGCAAGCAGCCCAGACAGGGGCTACTCCACTCCACAGTGAGTCCTGCCCCTGGGAGAGGGGAAGAGAAGGTACACACCAGTCTGACTGTGGCCCCAGCGGGGGGCTGGGGACAGACATCGCGTCTGACTGTGGCCCCGCCCACCAACAGAAGTTACTCCAGACAGCAAGGGGGAAGTGCCCTGCAGTTCCGCGCCACCCCAGTGACTATCCAAAATGACAAAACGGAAGAATTCCCCTCAAAAGAAACTCCGGGAAGTAGCGACAGCTAAACGAATTGATCAAAAACGATTTAAGCAATATAACAGAACAAGAATTTAGAATAATAGTCATAAAATTAATCGCTGGGCTTGAAAAAGCATACAGGACAGCAGAGAATCTATTGCTATAGAGCTCAAGGGACTAAGAAACAGGAGGAGCTAAAAAATGCTATAAATGAGGTGCAAACTAAAATGGAGACAACCACCGTTCAGATTGAAGAGGCAGAGGTGAGAATAGGTGAATTAGAAGATAAAATTATGGAAAAAGAGGAAGCTGAGAAAAAGAGAGATAAAAAAATCCAGGAGTGTGAGGGGAGAATTAGAGAACTAAGTGATGCAATGAAACAGAACAGTATCCATATAATAGGAATTCCACAAGAGGAAGAGAGAGAAAGGGGCTGAAGGTGTACTTGAACAAATCATAGCTAAGAACTTCCCTGATCTGGGGAAGGAAAAAAGCATTGAAATCCAAGAGGCACAGAGAACTCCCTTCAGAGGTAACTTGAATCAATGTTCTGTACAACACATCATAGTGAAACTGGCAAAATACAAGGATGAAGAGAAAATTCTGAAAGCAGCTGGGGATAAACATGCTCTAACATACAAAGGGAGACCGATAAGACTAGCGACGGATCTATCTACTGGCAGGCCAGAAAGGAATGGCAGGAAATCTTCAATGTGATTAACAGAAAAAATATGCAGCCGAAAATCCTTTATCCAGCAAGTCTGTCATTTAGAATAGGAGGAGAGATAAAGGTCTTCCCAAACACACAAAAACTGAAGGAATTCATCACCACTAAACCAGCCCTACAAGAGATCCTAGGGGGGATCCTGTGAGACAAAGTACCAGAGACATCGCTACAAGCATGAAACGTACAGACATCACAATGACTCTAAACCGGTATCTTTCTATAATAACACTGAATGTAAATGCACTAAATGCTCCAACCAAAAGTCATAGGGTATCAGAATGGATAAAAAAAAACAAGACCCATCTATTTTCTGTCTACAAGAGACTCATTTTAGACCTGAGGACACCTTCAGATTGAAAGTGAGGGTGTGGAGATATATCATGCTACTGGAACTCAGAAGAAAGCTGGAGTAGCCATACTTATATCAGACAAACTAGACTTTAAATTTAAGGCTGTAACAAGAGATGAAGAAGGGCATTATATAATCATTACAGGGTCTATCCATCAGGAAGAGTTAACAATTATAAATGTCTATGTGCCGAATACGGGAGCCCCCAAATATATAAAACAATCACAAACATAAGCAACCTTATTGATAAGAATGTGGTAATTGCAGGGGACTTTAATACCCCACTTATAGCAATAGATAGATCATCTAGACACAGGATCAATAAAGAAACAAGGGCCCTGAATGATACATTGGATCAGATGGACTTGACAGATATATTTAGAACTCTGCATCCCAAAGCAACAGAATATACTTTTTTCTCGAGTGCACATGGAACATTCTCCAAGATAGATCACATACTGGGTCACAAAACAGCCCTTCATAAGTATACAAGAATTGAGATCATACCATGCATACTTTCGGACCACAATGCTATGAAGCTTGAAATCAACCACAGGGAAAAGTCTGGAAAACCTCCAAAAGCATGGAGGTTAAAGAACACCCTCCTAAAGAATTAATGGGTCAACCAGGCAATTAGAGAAGAAATTTAAAAATATATGGAAACAAATGAAAATGAAAAGACAACAATCCAAATGCTTTGGGATGCAGCGAAGGCAGTCCTGAGAGGAAAATACATTTCAATCCGGGCCTATCTCCAGAAACAAGAAAAATCCCAAATACAAAACCTAACAGCACACCTAAAGGAAATAGAAGCAGAACAGCAAAGACACCCCAAACCCAGCAGAAGAAGAGAAATAATAAAGATCAGAGCAGAAATAGACAATATAGAATCTAAAAAAAAAAACTGTAGAGCAGATCAATGAAACCAAGAGTTGGTTTTTTGAAAAAATAAACAAAATTGATAAACCTCTAGCCAGACTTCTCAAAAAGAAAAGGGAGATGACCCAAATAGATAAAATCATGAATGAAAATGGAATTATTACAACCAATCCCTCAGAAATACAAGCAACTATCAGGGAATACTATGAAAAATTATATGCCAACAAACTGGAAAACCTGGAAGAAATGGACAAATTCCTAAGCACCCACACACTTCCAAAACTCCAACAGGAAGAAATAGAAAACTTGAACAGACCCATAACCAGTGAAGAAATTGAATCAGTTATCAAAAATCTCCCAACAAATAAGAGTCCAGGACCAGATGGCTTCCCAGGGGAATTCTACCAGACATTTAAAGCAGAGATAATACCTATCCTTCTCAAGCTATCCCAAAAAATAGAAAGGGAAGGAAACTTCTAGACTCATTCTATGAAGCCAGCATTACTTTGATTCCTAAACCAGACAGAGACCCAGTAAAAAAAGGGAACTACAGGCCAATATCCCTGATGAATATGGATGCAAAAATTCTCAATAAGATACTAGTAAATTGAATTCAACAGCATATAAAAAGAATTATTCACCACGATCAAGTGGGATTCATTCCTGGGCTTCAGGGCTGGTTCAACATTCACAAATCAATCAATGTGATACATCACATTAATAAAAGAAAAGATAAGAACCATATGATCCTGTCTATCGATGCAGAAAAAGCATTTGACAAAATTCAGCATCCTTTCTTAATAAAAACCCTCGAGAAAGTCGGGATAGAAGAAACATACTTAAACATCATAAAAGCCATTTATGAAAAGCCCACAGCTAATATCATCCACAGTGGGGAAAAACTGAGAGCTTTCCCCCTGAGATCAGGAACACGACAGGGATGTCCACTTTCACCGCTGTTGTTTAACATAGTGTTGGAAGTTCTAGCATCAGCAATCAGACAACAAAAGGAAATCAAAGGCATCAAAATTGGCAAAGATGAAGTTAAGCTTTCACTTTTTGCAGATGACATGATATTATACATGGAAAATCCGATAGACTCCACCAAAAGTCTGCTAGAACTGATACATGAATTCAGCGAAGTTGCAGGATACAAAATCAATGTACAGATAATCAGTTGCATTCTTATACACTAATAATGAAGCAACAGAAAGACAAATAAAGAAATGGATTGCACCATTCACAATTGCACCAAGAAGCATAAAATACCTAGGAAGAAACCTAACCAAAGATGTAAAAGATCTGTATGCTGAAAACTATAGAAAGCTTATGAAGGAAATTGAAGAAGATACAAAGAAATGGAAAAACATTCCGTGCTCATGGATTGGAAAAGTAAATATTGTTAAAATGTCAATACTACCCAAAGCTATCTACACATTCAATGCAATCCCAATCAAAATTGCACCAGCATTCTTCTCAAAGCTAGAACAAGCAATCCTAAAATTCATATGGAACCACAAAAGACCCTGAATAGCCAAAGTAATATTGAAGAAGAAAACCAAAACAGTGGCATCGCAATCCCAGACTTTAGCTTCTACTACAAAACTGTAATCATCAAGACAGCATGGTATTGGCACAAAACCAGACACATAGACCAATGGAATAGAATAGAAATCCAAGAACTAGACCCACAAAAGTATGGCCAACTAATCTTTGACAAAGCAGGAAAGAACATCCAATGGAAAAAAGACAGTCTCTTTAACAAATGGTGCTGGGAGAACTGGACAGCAACACGCAGAAGAATGAAACTAGAACACTTTCTTATACCATTCACAAAAATAAACTCAAAATGGACAAAGGACCTGAATGTGAGACAGGAAACCATCAAAACCCTAGAGGAGAAAGCAGGGAAAAAACCTCTCTGACCTCAGCCACAGCAATTTCTTACTTGACACATCCCCAAAGGCAAGGGAATTAAAAGCAAAAATGAACTATTGGGACCTCATGAAGATAAAAAGCTTTTGCACAGCAAAGGAAACAATCAACAAAACTAAAAGGCAACCAACGGAATGGGAAAAGATATTTGCAAATGACATATCGGACAAAGGGCTAGTATTCAAAATCTATAAAGAGCTCACCAAACTCCACACCTGAAAAACAAAAATCCAGTGAAGAAATGGGCAGAAAACATGAATAGACACTTCTCTAAAGAAGACATCCAGATGGCCAACAGGCACATGAAAAGATGCTCAACATTGCTCCTCATCAGGGAAATACAAATCAAAACCACACTCAGATATCACCTCACGCCAGTCAGAGTGGCCAAAATGAACAAATCAGGAGACTATAGATGCTGGCGAGGATGTGGAGAAATGGGGACCTCTTGCACTGTTGGTGGGAATGCAAACTGGTGCAGCCACTCTGGAAAACAGTGTGGAGGTTCTTCAAAAAATTAAAAACAGACCTACCCTATGACCCAGCAATAGCACTGCTAGGAATTTACCCAAGGGATACAGGAGTGCTGATGCATAGGGGCACTTGTATCCCAATGTTTATAGCAGCATTCTCAACAATAGCCAAATGATGGAAAGAGCCTAAATGTCCATCAACTGATGAATGGATAAAGAAATTGTGGTTTATATACACAATGGAGTACTACGTGGCGATGAGAAAGAATGAAATATGGCCCTTTGTAGCAACATGGATGGAACTGGAGAGTGTGATGCTAAGTGAAATAAGCCATACAGAGAAAGACAGATACCATATGTTTTCACTCTTATGTGGATCCTGAGAAACTTAACAGAAACCCGTGGGGGAGGGGAAGGAAAAAAAAAAAGAGGTTAGAGTGGGAGAGAGCCAAGCATAACAGACTCTTCAAAACTGAGAACAAACTGAGGGTTGATGGGGGGTGGGAGGGAGGGGAGGGTGGGTGATGGGTATTGAGGAGGGGATCTTTTGGGATAAGCACTGGGTGTTGTATGGAAGCCAATTTGACAATAAATTTCATATTTAAAAAAAAATAGAGAGAGTGGGGGTGTATAGAGCGTGAGTAGAATGGCTGATTTCTTTTCCTGCTCTTTTAAGTCTCATTTTAGGTTCTTTGGTTCACTTAGATGGAGCAGAGGAAAAGTGGCCTCCTGGTGTTTGATCGGTGCCACGGATGGAGTCTGTCGTGGCAGGATCCCTTCGTTCCTTCGCTGAGGCCTTGAAGGGAATCTCAGCCTGGTGTGGACTCGGCCCCCGGGGGACAGCTGCGACGTGTGGGGATATTTCGGGATGTCCCGACCGGAGGGTGCTACTGGCCTCTGGTTGGTAGAAGCCAGGGATGCTGTTAAACCCTGTGCCCCGCGTGGGACAGCGCCCCGCGCCGCGCCCCCCTGCCCGAGAGTCGTGTGGCCCCCAGTGTCACCAGCGCAGGGTCGAGCAACCCAGACTAAAGAAACGTTTCTTGGGAACCTACCTCGTGCCCGCATTAGGGGCTGGGAGTGCAGGACTGAGGGGGACGGGGTCAGGCCGTGTAGCCTCTGGAAGACAGTGTGGATTGGCAAGTGACTTCAGCCTGACAGAGGGCCACCAAGGGGAGAGACAGGCCGCCGCAGGGACCCAGGACAGGGCCTGGAAAGGGCTCTGGGGAGGGTAGATGGGGGGAAAGGAGTAACCATTAGCCGGGGAAGGTCTCCAGGAGAGGAGAGAGCTGGCCGGCAGACGACGTGGTGGCGGGGACGGTGGCTCCTGGGGCAGGGGGGCGGGGGGGGGGATGGCGACAAAGCACATGACAGGTGGCGGCAGGCCCCAAGGGAGAAGAGATTAAAGAGGCAGCAGCGGCAAGGCGTGGGGCTTGCTGGGAAATAGAGGACAAGCAAGTGTGGTGACTAAAGGGGACGCCCACGCACGTCCCTTGGGCAACACAGGCTGTCGGAGGCTATTGGCGCCACTCACGGCCGGACTTTGAAGATCTTGGCTGACAAATACACCTGAAGCCTTCTACTTCCCGGCCACTGTGGCCTCGCTGGAGTCTGGGAAGCTGGGAGCACACCATGCCCTTTAGGGGATGTGTCTCTAGACTCCAGACAAAAGCGTGGAGGAGAAATCTTGGAAAGTCACGAGCCCCGGCTGCGAACGGGGTTCCGCTAGGACGCTGCGGGACCAGGAACAGGGAAGTTCACGGCTGCCAAGGGTATTCCCTGCAGGACTGTCGGTCATTGAGCCAGGTGAATTTGGTAGGAGTAAGTCAGGAAATGACTTAATTTTCCTCCTCCTACTACGTGGGTAGATGAACCTTGAAAACACGATGTTAAGTGAAAGAGGCCAGATACGCAAGGCCATAAATTATCGGATTTCGTTTGCATGAAATTTCCAGAGCAGGCAAGGGGGACAGAAAGGAGGCCGTGGCTGCCGGGGCCGGGAGCAGGAAGGCGAGTGGCTGCTGGTTGGGGTGGGTTTTCTTTTTGTGGGGGTGGGAATGCTCTGCAACTGCCATGATTGGTTGACTCTGTGAATACACTAAAAACCACTGACTTGCACACTTCAAATGGGTGCGTTGCACGGTATGTAGATAATAGCTCAATAAAACCTTTCTATTTATCTTCGAGATTCACACCAGGACACCATTAATTTCTGATAAACGCTCTTTGTAAACTAAGGAACAAAAGACGCTTCACTTGATGATATCTACCTTATTTTATTTTAAGTTTATTTATTTATTTTTTTTTTTTAGAGAGTGAACGAGAGCAGGGGAGGGGCAGAGAGAGAAAATTCCAAGCGGGCTCCGCACTGTCAGCGCAGAGCCGGGTACCAAGGCTCAAGTTCGCGAACCTCAAGATCAAGACCTGAGCCGAATCCAAGAGTTGGACGCTTAACCGACTGAGCCCCCCAGGCGCCCCTGATGATGCCTATTTTAAATGAACATTTAAATCTTTGGTGAAACATGAATGCAGGTTTACCCCCCTTGGGTGAGGTGGGGCTTTTCAGAATCGCCTGTGAGGCTTTTTCCAATGAGGCCTCTTCGGCCTCAGCCCCAGCAAACCACCCCCTCTGTTGTCCCTGCTGTGAATCCCTGCATTTGACCAGTTCCCTGAAAACAAGGAACCAGACTCGAAAACTTGTCATTACCGCTGTTACGTAAGATTGTTCTGGAAGGTCTAGCCGGTCTGACATAAGTCAGGAGACAGAGAAATTAGGTATAATTATCCTAGAGGGGCACATAAGTCATTGTTCGGCTAACTTGATTCTATGCCTTCAAAAGCCCAAGAAAACGCCTGAAAAAGCTATTCCAACCCAGCGGAAACCCCAGTTAGCCACTGGATACTAACACAAAAATCAACAGCCTTGTTGTGTACGTGCAGTAGTTGCTTGGAAATTAGAATTAAAATGAAGCCCTTTCACAGGAGCGCCTGGGTGGCTCAGTCTGTCAAGTGTCCGACTTCGGCTCAGGTCACGATCTCGAAGGTCGTGGGTCCAAGCCCCGCAGTGGACTGGCTACTTGTCAGCACGGAGCCTACTTTGGACCTTCTGCCCCCCCTCCTCCCGCTGCCTTGCTCAGCTTGTGCACTCTCAAAAATAAATAAATCTTAAAAAAAAAAAACAACTTTAAATAGTGAACACAATTAATCTGAATGATCGGGTCTTATTTAACAGCACTCCTTTCAATCTGCTTGATGGCTTTTGAAGAGACACAGTTAAGATTCTGTTCTCATTATTAGCACATCGCCCACCCTCCCTGCCCCTTAAAAACAACCAGTATAATAGAAGGACAGTGGCTTGGGGGGCACTTGGGTGGCTTGGCTTAGCGGTTAAGCGCCAGACTCTTGATTTCTTCTCAGATCGTGATCTCCGGGTCCGTGAGTTCGAGCCCCACGTGGAGCTCTGCACTGACAGTGCGGAGCCTGCTTGGGATTCTCTCTCTCCCTCTCTCTCTCTGCTCCTCCCCACCCCAAATAAATCAATAAACTTTTTTTTTTTTAAGAGCAGTTGCTTGGAAACTTGGGCCAAGACAGTCGCAGGTTATGAGTCAGTCTCACAATCTCTGCCACCTTGGAAATAGGAGGGACAGAGTTTGAACTCCACAGCCAGGCTTGTCATTTTTACAGGTCTTCCGTGTGCCAGTGCCCAGTGGGGAGGGAAGGGTCCAGAAGGGTGGAAATGGCCTACAATTGAGGCCTGTGATGTGCTAGGCATTTCATAATCTTTACACATGAGGTAAATTATTGGCCAGCTGAATGTAGATCATAATAGCCCATGATGCACATACATACTATCAGTCTCCGTAAAATTTGTTGTTAATACTTCTGTGTGTCTCTGAATATAAATATCAACCCTATCCAAAGCCCCTTGAGGGATAACGCAGCTGCTTGAGTCATCTGGCTCACGCACGGCGAGCCAAGGAGACCGCCACAGTGGAAGGAAGGGGCCCCAACTCCAGCTTGCCAGACAAGGGCTCGGAGGGGAACAAAGCAGGAAGGCCTGGGAAGGCCCGGATGCTTGAGGCTTACACACCGAATGACACCAGAGCCGTTTGGCAAGAATAACTGCCAAGGCCTTTGCTTCCTGACCTGACCTTCTCCCATCTCTGAATCTGGATCTGCTCCAGGTTAAAATCAGGACAGAAAGACCTGTGAGCTCTTGTCCCCAGGGCGGTGTCTGTGGGGCAGCGTTCCCGGCCAGAAACATCCCCATCCTGATGCAGGTACATGAAGAATCTCTGGAGGGCCTTGTAAACCCACAGCTAATATCATCCTCGATGGGGACAAACTGAGAGCTTTCCCCCTAAGGTCGGGAGTGAGACAAGGAGGTCCTCTCTCACCACTTTTATTCAACACAGTACTGGAAGTCCTAGCCACAACAGTCAGACAACAAAAAGAAATAAAAGGCATCCAGACTGGTAACGAAGAAGTAAAACTTTCACTATTTGCAGATGACATGATACTATATTTATAGAAAACCCTAAAGACTCCACCAAAAAACTACTTGAACTAATAAATGAATTCAGGGAGGTCACAGGATACATAATCAACGTACAGAAATCTTTTGCATTTCTATTCACCAATAGTGAAGCAGCAGAAAGAGAAATTAAGAAAATAATCCCATTTACAACTGCATCAAAGATAATAAAATACCTAGGAATAAACCTCACCAAAGAGGTGAAAGACCTGTGCTCTGAAAACTAGAAAACACTGATGAAAGAAATTGACGATGACACAAATGGAAAGATAGTCAATGTTCATGGATCGGAAGAACAAATGTTGTTAAAATGTCTATACTACCCAAAGCACTCAACAGATGTAATGCAATACCTATCAAAATACCAACAGCAGGGGCGCCTGGGTGGCGCAGTCGGTTAAGCGTCCGACTTCAGCCAGGTCACGATCTCGCGGTCTGTGAGTTCGAGCCCCGCGTCAGGCTCTGGGCTGATGGCTCGGAGCCTGGAGCCTGTTTCCGATTCTGTGTCTCCCTCTCTCTCTGCCCCTCCCCCGTTCATGTTCTGTCTCTCTCTGTCCCAACAATAAATAAAAAACGTTGAAAAAAAAATTAAAAAAAAAATACCAACAGCATTTTTCACAGAACTAGAACAAACAATCCTAAACTTTGCACGGAACCACACAAGACCCCAAATAGTGAAAGCCACCTTGAAAAAGAAAAACAAAACTGGAGGTATCACAATCCCAGACGTCAAGATATACTGCAAAGCTGTAGTCATCAACACAGCATGGTATGCGTACAAAAATAGACACATAGATCAATAGAACAGAATAAAGGGCCCAGAAATAAACCAACAATTATATAGTCATTAATCTTCAACAAAGGAGGCAATAATATCCAATGGGAAAGAGACAGTGTCTTCAATAAATGGCATTGGGAAAACTGGACAGCTATATGCCAAAGAGTGAAACTGGACCAGTTTCTAGCCATACACAAAAATAAACTCAAAATGGATTGAAGACCTAAATGTGAGACCTATAACCATAAAAATCCTGGAAGAGAGTACAGGCATTGGCCATAGCAACATTTTTCTAGATATGTCTCCTGAGGGAAGGGAAATAAAAGCAAAAATAAACTATTGGGACTTCATCAAAATAAAAAGCTTCTGCACAGTGATGGAAACAATCAACATAACTAAAAGGCAATGTTGAATGGGAGAAGAGATTTGCAAATGATATATCCAATAAAGGGTTAGTATCCAAAATATAGAGAGAACTGACACAACACAACACCCAAAAACCAAATAACCTGATCAAAAAATGGGCAGGAGACATGAACAGACACTTCTCCAAAGAAGCCATCCAGATGGCCAACAGACATATGAAAAGATGCTCAACATCACTCATCATCAGGGAAATGCAAATCAAAACCACAAGGAGATATCACCTCACACCTGTCAGAGTCACTAAAATCAACAACCCAAGAAACAGCAGGTGTTGGCGAGGATGTGGAGAAAGGGAAGCCCTCCTACACTGTTGGTGGGAATGCAAACTGGTGCAACCACTGTGGAAAACAGTATGGACGTTCCTCAAAATGTCACAAATAGAACCACCCTACAATGCGGGGTTTATACTACTAGGTATTTACCCAAAAAATACCCAAAAAAAGGAGAATTCAAAGGGATACACGAGCCCTTAAGTCTATTGCAGCATTATTTACAACAGCCAAATTGTGGAAGCAGCCCAAGTGTCCATTGATAGATGAATGGATAAAGAAGATGTGGCATATATACACAATGGAATATTATTCAGCCACAAAAAAGGACGAAATCTTGCCATTTGCAAAAACACGAATGGTGCTACAGAGTATAGCACTAAGTGAAATAAGTCAGTCAGAGAAAGACATACCATATGATTTTACTCATATATGGAATTTAAGAAAACAGACAAGCAAATAAAAAAAAAAAGAGAGATGCTTATCTATAGAGAACAAACTGATGGTCACCAGAGGGGAGGTGGGGGGGGGGATGGTGAAGGGGATAAAGACTACACTCATCATGATGAGCACTGAGCAATGTACAGAAGTGTTGAATCACTATAATCCAACACTGTATGTTAACGACACTGGAATTAAAATTAAAAAGAAACTTAATAAAAACAGACAAATGAAAAAAGATTCTATAAATAAAAAAAGGGGACACCTGGGTGGCTCAGTCGTCCGAGCATCTGGCTCTTGATTTCAGCTCAGGTCATGATCTCAGTTTGTGGGATCAAGCCCCACGTCGGGTTCTGTTTTGACGGCGTGGAGCCTGCTTGGGGTTTTCTCTCTCTGTCTGTCTCTCTGTCTCGCTGTCTCTCAAAATCAATAGATAAACATTAAAAAAAAAATAGAATCCCTTGGGGCAAGAGACACGGGCGCCCTGCTGGAGATGTGTAGTTATTTTACGATCTGCTCCAAGCAGTGCCCGTCCTGGGCGGGAGGCATTGTCGAGTCATCAGAGATGCAGGGACATCAGCTCGTGGATATTGTTGTCACAATATCCATCTTGGCTAGACCTGTGTTGACACAGTTTTCTCTTACATGAAGCTAATTACTTCTCTTTAAGAGACAAACATGGGTGTGTTCGAAGGCCTTGCACCGGCTCTCAAAAGTCAGGGCTTCCTTAGACTTGCCCCGTAAGAGTAAGAAAGCCTGTGTGAGACGTAGGGCTCCATAAAACCATTGAATAAAAACGTCTAAGTAGATTTAAATCCGGGAATTCACCCTAACGTAATAGGCTCTGACCAGCACTGATTATGCTGACGCTAGATCCCTGTTTGGGATTCACCAGAATTAGTCTCTCCGTCCTTGGCATTGGAGTGAAGGATCAGGGCCTCCTGGCAGATCACAGATACAGTCGTACCTCGTGTGTCCCTTTGGCTGTGGGTGTCCATTCTCTAGATGGTATCGGGGAGTTAGGAATGGGGACTGGGTGTGGGGTAATTACACCCTCCTCCTGGCGAGATGCCGCCTCCTCCCAGCAGGTCAAGACCTCTTCTTTTCTTCCTTCTACCTCTCGCAGAAAAATGTGTGTGTGTATGAGTGTGTGTGTGTGTGTGTGTGTGTGTGTGTGTGTGATATTCCTTCACGTGCTCACTCTAGAAGCTGGAGAAACAGAAATCTCCCTGATTCTGGTTAATACTGAGTAATGGCCAAGCTGACTGTGTCTCTGTACTTTCTTAGACTTCTCATAGACCCATATCTCAAACTGGGACAGAGACAGAATTTTGGGGGTGGATTTATCTTCCACTTGCCAAACATTTACAACAGCACAAAGGAGGGTGGGGCACTCCAAGAGAATATGATGTGTATGCAAGCCCCAAAGGGGGAGAATTTGGAAACCTGAGAGGTTGTGTTCGGCTTCCTGAAGAAGCCCCCCGGGGCAGGCTGAGGGATCCCAACATCATTTTGGACCTAGCAGAGAGACAATGGAAAATTCTCCTTTATCACTGATCATGATGACCCTGAGTGGGAACTGGAGTGACAGATAATAGTCTCTCTCTCTCTCTCTCTCTCTTTTTAGACGGACTTTAATTTTTAGAGCAGTTTCAGGGTCACAGAAACACAATTTTTGATTTTTTAAAAAATGTTTTTATTTCTTTTTGAGAAAGAGAGAGAAAGAGGGAGACACAGAATCTGAAGCAGCCTCCCAGCTCTGAGCTGTCAGCATAGAGCCCGATGCGGGGCTCAAACTCACAGACCGTGAGACCATGACCTGAGCCGAAGTCGGACGCTTAACCGAGCCAGCCAGTACCCCAGGGTCACAGCAAAATTGAGGGGAAGGTATAGAGATTTCTCTCCTACTCCCTGCTCTCATACATGCATAGCCTCCCTCGCTGTTGACATCTGCCACCAGAGCAGTACTATTTGTTATAGCTGATGAACCTACGTTGACACATTGTTATCACCCAGTCTGCACTTGACATTAAGGTTCCTTCTTGGTGGTGTACATTCTGTGGGTTTGGACAAATGTATAATGGTGAGTAGCCACCATTATAATATCATACAGAATAGTTTCACTGCCCTAAATATACCCTGTGCCCTACCTGTTCATCCCTCCCGCCCCCCCCCCCACCCCGACCCCATATCCTGGCAACCACTGATCTCTTTACTGTCTCCGTAGTTTTGCCAGAATTTTCCAGAATATCATGTAGCTGGAATCATATAGTCTGTAGCCTTTTCAGACTGGCTTCTTTCACTTAGTAATGTGCATTTAAAGTTTCTCCCTTTGTTTTCATGGCTTGGTAGCTCATTTCTTTTTGGCACTGAATAGTATCCCACGTCTGGATGGACCATTATGTATCCATTTACCTTCTGGAGGCCATCTTGGTTGCTTCCGAGTTTTGGCAACTATGATAAAGCTGCTGTAGGTTTTCGCGTGGACATAAGTTTTCAGCTTCTTTGGGTAAATACCAAGGAGCGCGATTGCTGGACCATGAGAGTCTTTTTTAATTCGGGAAGATCCCCATCTCCTGTTTTAATGGAAGGTGTGGATAATTAGAGGCTTCCTGTGAGGATAGGTTTAGGAATGATGGAACCAGATACCAAACCCTGGAAGAGGTAATGCTAACAGAGAATTCAAAATAGTTCAAAATGATGAAAGTTCCTTGAAAAACCTTGATCAGTGATTCGAATGCTTAATAACTCCATTCCAAACTGTCTCCTTTTTGAAAATAAGACTGCTGAAATGAATACCTTTCACAACTGGGAAGAATTCTGCCAAGTGCCTGTTACCTGACCCAGCCCGCCTGTCCTCCCCCTCGGCCTGGGTCGGCCGGGCTTTTCTGTCGGGCCTATTTTAATGGTAGGTGCCCGTCTGCATTCGTGAAGGGTGAACAATAACCGCCGCATTCTGATTGGTTAACCAAGGAGTGAGTCATGTTTGCAAAGCCGCCCTGCTCTTAGGTGGAGACACAGTTTCCCCAGCGGACTCGGGCCTGGCCAGCGAGATGACGAGTGGGGTCCTCCGCCTGGTCAAGAACGCGGGGCTCTTGGGCTCCCTGGCTGGCCAGGTGTGCTCCCTGGTGACGCTCTGCATCCCTCAGTGGCTGACCCTCTCCTCGGGCTTACTGGAGAGTGAGAAGTACACGCTGGGCCTGTGGGAAACGTGTGTGACTCAAGACACGGGTGGCCGTGTGTGCCAGGCCTCTGCCAGCCTGCGGGACCTGGCCACCGAAATGCTGGTGGCCCGCATCCTCATGTGTGGCGCCTGTGTCGCTGGCTCGCTCGGGCTGGTGGCCGTCCTTCTGGGACTGACATGTGTGAGGTACGGGGGCCACCAGGGAAGCTCTTTGGAGAGAAGCACGAACGTTGCAGGGGGAGCTCTGTTCTTCCTCGCTGGACTCGCCACTTTGGTGCCTGTGTCCTACATCGCCCGGGTCACCGTGCAGAGGTTCTGGGGCCCTGAGTTCCCAACCGACGTGCCCCGGTGGGACTATGGCAATGCCATGTTCGGCGGCTGGATTGGCGGATTTTTCCTTTTGACCGGAGGCCTTCTTCTGATCGCGTCACAGCTTTGTGCCAACAGATTGGCTGAAAAACCCACCTCTTTTCCTTCAAAACTGGACTTCTCAAGAAAAGTGCCTTTTGCTAAAGTAGACTTTGTTTAAAAATGGACCACCGACCGGGGCGCCTGGGTGGCTCAGTCGGCCGAGCGTCCAGCTCCTGCTTTCAGCTCGGGTGACGATCTCGCGTTTCGTGAGTTCAAAGCCCGCATCAGGCTTTGCGCTGGCAGCGCGGAGCCTCCTTGGGGTTCGCTCTCCCTCTCCCTCTCCCTCTCCCTCTGCCCCTCCCCCACTCACTCTCGCCTTTAAAAAAATGGACCGTTAACCTCAAGCTTTCTGAAGAATGTTTCCAACGCGGCACTGTTTTCCTTGTCTTTCAGAAATTGTACTACTATTTTTTTTTATTAAAGTGTAGTTGACACTTTGTTTAATCAGAAATCATACTTCTTTCTCTCCTTCTCTCTTCCTCTTTGCTTTCCCGCAGTGGATTGACTTCATTTTCATCTGTTGCTGCTCACGATTAAATACCAGCTGAAAAAGCCTCCTCGAATGGGTGAATTTATACTCCATTTTCCCACTTCAAAGTCAAGTATCACACCCTAGGAAAAGCGGGTGCCTGAAGTTCACATGCTATCGGAAAGGTGGGAGGTGAGAAGGCAATACTGAGAAAGGTGGGCAGCCTCACAACGTTAGGGAAAGGAAGGACAACACACAGTGGTGTCCTGTTTGTAGCAGTCCACACAAATTATAGCAAAGTAATCACTAAAGAGTTCATTTTTAAATATATTAATGATTCAGGGGCACCTGGCTGGCTCAGCCAGTGGAACGTGCGGCTCTTGATCATGAGGTTGTAAGTTCGCTTGGCTGTAAGTTCACGTTGGCTGTAGAGATGACTTAAAGATAAAATCTTGAAAAAAATAAAATAAAATCTTAAAAAAAAAACATTCTAGGGGCGCCTGGGTGGCTCAGTCAGTTGAGTGTCCAACTTCAGCTCAGGTCATGATCTCGCGGTTCACGAGTTCGAGCCCCACGTCGGGCTCTGTGCTGACAGCTCAGAGCCTGGAGCCTCTGCTTCGGATTCTGTGTCTCCCTCTCTCTCTGCTCCTCCCCCACTCGTGCTCTCTCTCTGTCTCTCAAAAATAAATCAAGGTTAAAAAAAAATTTTTTTTTTAATTCTAATAATTCAGCCAGGCATTCAAAATGACTGACCTTTGGGATCCGGCTGACAATGTTTCCCAGCGGGGACTCTGGACTAACAGCGTCAACATTCAGTGGGGACTTGTTAGAAATGCAAATTCTTAACTCCCAAACCAGACCTACTGAATCAGAAATGCTGAGTTGGGGGTCTAGGAAATTGCGTTTTGCACGCCTTCCAGTGAAGTTTCTGATGCCCACTCACGACTGAGAAGCCCCGCTTTGCAGAGAGACCTGAGGCCTGGCGGGAAGCGGGAACACATCTGGTGTCTGAGGTTGCCTTCAACAAGGCCAGCGGCCAAGGGATCATCAAATGTGCAGTGAGAACTGTTGGAAACCATCTCTGCTACGTCAGTCAGTTTTAGTCGGGAAAATTCTAGATATTTCGAACAGGAACGATCTAATACAGAGAATTAGGTATTGGAAGATTAGACTAGCTGGTGGAGTGAAAGTCAGGGAAAATCACTCCCAGCTATTAGGAGATGTGGAGGCTTCTGAAATTCCAGGAAACAGCAGCTTATGTTCATAGCCACGAACATAGCCCGTGTCACCGGAGCAGGGGATTTATAGGAGGATGGACTGGAAGGTCGGGAAGAGTGGACAAGCAGAGAGGGATGACCATGGCTTAACAACAGATAGCCCCACAGGCTGAAAGTGATGGATTCTTTGCCAGATTTCTGCCCCATCTCTCAAAACACTAGCACGGCTCACAGGAATGGCTGCCAGCAGCCATGGTAATTCATTCGTGTAGGAAACATCTATGGAGTGGCCCCCGTGTGCCACGTTTCTACCACATAGCTGGCCCCAGCTGAATCTCCTGGGAGTGGACTCTGACCCTTGCTGGACCAATCACATTCTTTCCCGAGAGACTGGCAGCTGGGGAGACAAGTCATATGTGCAACAGAGTGTGGCAAATGTCCGTGACCTCCTACTGCTCGGGATCATGGATCAGCACCGGTATATTCTTTTTCTTTTTGAGACTGGTTCAATTTCTCCTTGGATTCTGCAAACTACCCCCAGGACTCTTCCGATAAGTCGTTTTGCATGTTTCCTTTTCGGTTTAGGTCAGGGCTTCTCAACTAGGCATCGTAGACATTTGGGGCGGGATAATTCTTCATGCTGGGGGTTATCATGCACATTGTAGGTTGTTGAGCAGTATCTCTGGCCTCTACGCACTAGATGCCAGTAGCACTCTACCTCCTAAGTTGTGCCAATGAAAAATATCTCCAGACATTGCCAGATGTCCCCTAAGGGGACAGAGTCATCCCAGTTGAGAATCACTGACTTAGACAAACTCAAGTAAATTTCTCTTATTGAATGAAATAAGAAGAGTCTTTACATCCCTCGTATGCCCCAACATCTCTGGAAGACACGATTCCCTTACTCAGGAGATCTCAAAATTGGGTGAGCGATAACATCTACACCTGTAAAATGCCAGCAATAGTTAGATGGCTTCCGGTCTGAGGGAGACAGTCACACTAATTCCTGGCAAGATCCAAAGGGTCATGATGCTCAAGGTAGGACAAGGGCTGCTGCCCTAAAATGGGAAACCAATCCTGATATGGGGAGACTTACAGTGGCAGCTTCTGTCTATTGCCAGTAGGGTCTAGAATCAGTGTTGCAACCATGGACGTCCATGGTCTTTATCACACCTCCCTATGGTGTTGACAGGCCTTCATGCCAGGCTTCTTCCCTGGAGTTCCTTTTCTGGACTAGCTGCAGGCCTGGTTTGTAGGTGAAGAGTGACCTCATGGAACTATGTTGGCCCAACAGAAGCCACCCTCGGTGATCTCACCCATACTTTCTAGCCCTTGCTCTACCAGGGCTGGACTTTCTTCCTTCTCCCAGAGGTTCAGTCACTCAAGTCCCAGAATGCCTGGCAGCCCAATCTGTCTGCAATGCCAATCTGAATCGCACTTAACGTGAGGGAAAGTAGAAATCGGATCGGCTAGATTGTTCCTAGAAAATTCATGTTGGCCATCCAAGATCGCCATCATCCTAGGAGTTCGTAAACTGTATATCTACTATCACATCCTAGTATTTTTGCGGATTATTGAATTCAAGTTTATTAGTTACCAGGTTTTAGAAATTGTTTCTTTTCCTTTTGGAAAAATCAAGCAAATGCGCTCTGCCTTCAGCTGGCACTTAGATATTTTTTTTTTTTTTAATTACAAAAAGAGGTTTTGGGTTTTTTTTATGGTTATTTGTTTTTGAGAGACAGACAGAGCATGAGTGGGGGAGGGGCAGAGAGAGAAGGAGACACAGAATGAAGCATCTCCAGGCTCTGAGCTGTCAGCCCAGAGCCTGACGCGGGACTAGAACTCATGAACAGTGAGATCATGACCTGAGCTAAAGTCGGACACTTAACCGACTGAGCCGCCCAGGTGCCCCAAGAGGTATTTTATCCATGCCTTGGGTCGTAACCCAATTGGACCTATGGAATACGTCCCGTGAATTAGCAAGCTACTTATGTGTCAGCCAAGATGGGACTAAAAAGATGCTTAGGTAGTGTTGTTCATAACAGAAAACAAGTAAAAACCATCAAATACCTACCAATAGGGGACTGGGATATAAATGACAGTAACAATCTACGTGGATTATTTATTTTAGTCTCACAACAATCATAGATGAGGACAAAACAATTATTATCCCAGTTTTACAGATGGAGAAACTGAGGGACTGAGTTAAATAAGCAGCCAAGAGCAAACTGTTAGTGGCCGTTGAAGATGCCAAGCTTCACACTATTGGCTCTGCTACCCTTTCCACTTCCTGTACCTGCCGGCGGGAATCAGATCAGACCCTGGCCTGGGGTGGGTGGCAGGGCGATGCTGGTCGTCTGAGGATTTGGCAAGTCACAGAAAGACCTGTACAGTTTATATGATGATGGGTCTGATTGATACACGTCATTTATGATACGAAAATGTGATTTTCATTTTCTACCACAAACTATAAAAATGAGCCCTGAATGTTTTTTGTGGCTTCTGGAGTGGAACTTTATATGCCAGGAGAGAGCTCGGAATTTATTCACTTCCTGGGTGAATATCCCAGGAAGAAGTCCATGTTGCGCAGGTCAGGAGGAGTCTGGGAATATCAGCTCATCAAACTTGATGAAAAGCTACAGCAGACACTGCTGTGTGTTCGCCATAACCTACTTTTCTTTTCTCCTGGGCACGTAGTTGGACTAAATTTCCCAGCCACATGGCTGGCACTAGTCGCTATTAAGTGAGCAGAAATACTGCATAGCGCTTCCAGGCCAACCTATGAAGTGCTCCATGAGCGATGCCCCATACTCCTGTCACTAGAAGCAGACAGGCCCAGAGAACTCGCCATCTACCTATTGAGGACATCTGGCTACAAGAGGGAAGGACCCGGGGCCCCTGAGTCACAACTTGGAGGAAATAGGCCTATACTGAGTTCACTCACTGTTGTTTTATCTTTTGTCAATGCTTCCCAAATGAACAAAAACTCGTGGGGTTTTGGCTGGAATTACAATACATGGATGAGAATGGCCAATTTACAACATCGAGTCATGACATTCATGAACATAGTCTACACCTCTGTTGAATAACTTGTTTTTCCTGACTTTAAATAAGATTCTTTTTTTTCCCCCCATGACAGTTTTGCACATCTTTAAATGTATTCCTTGGACCACTACTGGTTTTCTTACCATTGGAAATAGTATATATTTTTTAAAAAGTTGTCACTGGCATTTAGGAATGCCATTGGGTTTTATTTTTATGTTTGTTGAGGAGCACCTGGGTGGCTCAGTTGGTTGAGCCTCTGACTTGGACTTAGGTCATGATCTCATGGTTTGTGAGTTGGTGACCCGCATTGGGCTCGCTGCTGTCAGCGTGGAACTCGCTTGGGATCCTTTGTCCCCTACTCTCTGCCCCTCCTGGACTCTCACACGTGAATGCTCTCTGTCTCAAAAATAAGTATTTTTTAAAAATTAAAAAAATTCTTTGTTTAGATATAATTTGTACACCATAAAATTCGTTCCTTTAAGGCACACAACTTGCAGAGTTTTAGTAAATTTATAGAATTGTAGGACCATAATCACAATCCAGGTTTAGACTATCCTTGTCTGCCTCAAATGTTTCCTAATGCCCACTGGTGGCCATTCCCCATTCCCACACCTAGCACCAGGGAACCACTTCTCTGTGTCTGTGTCGACTGCTCCTTTTCTAGAAAATTCCTATAAATGGAATCATGACTATGCAGTCTTTTCTTGGATTTTCTACATAAACATGTTGCCTCGGAAAAATTACGGCTTTGTTTTGTCCGCTTTGTTTTGTCCTTTCCAGTCCTTCTACTTTTTTTTTTTCCATCCTCTATTTGTATAGTGGTTATCCTTAACATTTTAACATATATACTCACTTAAAATCTAAAGTTGGTTGGGACACCTGGCTGGCTCGGTTGGTAGAGCATGTGACTTTAGATCTCGGGGTCATGAGTTCAAATCCCATGTTGGACATAGAGATTACACAAACAAATAAATAATTTTTTTTTTAAATCTAAAGTTAATTAATGACTCAGAATAAATAGGACATTAAAAAGATTTAGCCCTAACTATTCCTCTCCTGTCTTAAAAAATTTTTTTAACTTTATTTAAGTAATCTCTACATCCAATGTAGGCTCAAAATCACGACCCCGAGATCTAGACCTTCTTCTAACTGAGCCAGCCAGGCACCCTTTCCTCTCCTGTATTACATGCTATCTGTGAACTCCATAATATCAGCATTTAAAAATTATAACCAGGGGCGCCTGGGTGGTTCAGTCGGTTAAGCACCCGACGTCTACTCAGGTCATGATCTCACAGTTTGTGAGTTCGAGCCCTGCATCGGGCTCTGTGCTGACAGCTCAGAGCCTGGAGCCTGCTTTGGGTTCTGTGTCTCCCTCTCTCTCTGACCCTTCCTCCTTCATGCTCTGTCTCTCTGTCTCAAAAATAAAGAAACATTAAAAAAACTTTTCAGATATGCCCACGTGCTCACCAATTCCTTTGTTTATCATTACTTCTGGATCCAAGTCTTTTATTCTGGGCCGAATTACTTTCTTCCCAAAGTGCCTCCTTTTGTGAAGTTCCTTTTCTGAAAATGTCTTCATTTTGTCCTTATTCTTGAGTGATAGGTTATAGGTTAGTATGCATAGAATTACTGGTTGAGCATTATTTTCTTTCAGCACTTTGAAGATATTATTTTACTGTTTTTGCTCTTTCTTGAAGTCTGGTGTTTGTTGGTCTAATTATAGATCCTTTATCATTTAATTTCTGCTTTCTCTCTAGTCTCCTTAAAAAATTTCTCCTTATATCTGAAGTTTCTGCATTTTCACTATAATAGGTGTGAACCTATTTTTATTTGCCCTACTGAAGGACCCAATGTACTTCCTCAATTTGAGGACTCAGATCTTTCACTAGAAAGATCTAGAAAAATTTCAACCTCATTTCAAATGTCGCCTTTTTCGGGGCGCCTGGGTGGCTCAGTCGGTTGAGTGTCCGACTTCAGCTCAGGTCACGATCTCGTGGTTCATGAGTTTCAGTCCCACATCTGGCTCACTGCTCTCAGCACCAAAGCTGTCAGCACAGAGTCTGCTTCTGATCCTCTGTCCCCATCTCTCTGCCCCTCCCTCGCTTGTGCTCTTGAGCTCTCTCCCCCAAAAATAAACATTAAAAAATATATATCGCCTTTTCCGTAGTCTATTTGTATTCCAGTGAAATGCCCAGAGACATACATACATCAGGCCTTCTTCCTCCACTTTCCATGCCTCTTAAGCACTCTTTTTTTTTTTTTTAATGTTTATTTATTTTTGAGAGAGACAGAGAGACAGAGAACGAGCAGGGAAGGGGCAGAGAGAAAGCCACAGAATCCGAAGCAGGTTCCAGGCTTTGAGCTGTTAGCACAGAACCCGACGCGGGGCTCAAAACCATGGACCTCGAGATCATGACCTGAGCCGAAGTCGGATGCTTAGCTGACCGAGCCACCCAGGCGCCCCTTAAGTACTCTTTCATATTTCAACTTCCAGGCTGTGTTTCAGGCCATCTCTTCAGATTTATCCCCCAAGTTACCCATTTCTCTCATCAGCTGTATCTATCTGCCTACCTAACCCTACCATGGTGTTTCATATTTCAAAAATTACATTTCTTATTAATATTTTCAAATGTCCCCTTGGGGAGGGAAGCAAAATCACCCCAGGAGACCCTTGAGTTAAAGATAGTCAAAGACCAGGCAAATGGACGCTATGACATATTGAGCCAATACAGTTTTATTGGATAGTTTTCCTCAAAATCCTCTCAACACGCCATAGCGCTCATTAGCGAGGGTCGTTGGCTACCTGTAACCCAGAGGTTCTCGGTGGGGAGCACTTCTGCCCCCAGAGGACACTGGGAAATGTCTGGAGACATTTTTGGTCTCGACAGAAGGGGAGAGGAAGTACCCCTGGCACCTACTGGGTAGAGGCAACAGATGCGGATAAACATCCTACAAGGTACAGCATAGCCCCCCCCCCCAAAACAAACCCGGCCCCATATGTCAATAGTGCTGAGGTTGAGAAACCCTGTGCTAACTTAACCAGTTATAATGTCTTAAAGATCTCTAAGCTCTAAACGTGATTATTTTCCTGTGTGCATGTGTGAGTTTTTTTCCCCAGAAATCTTGCATTAAATTTTTAAATTTTAAAAGTTTATTCACTTATTTTGAGAGAGAGACAGAGAGAGAGAGAGGCAGAGAAAGAGAGAGAGAGAATCCCAAGCAGACTCTGCCTTGCCAGCATGGAGCCCGATGTGGGGCTTGAACTCACAAACTAGGAAATCATGGCCTGAGCTGAAATCAGGAACCCGACGTTCAACTGACTGAGCCACCCAGACGCCCCAAGAAATCTTTTTTTTAATGTTTATTTTGGGGGGGGGGACGAGCGGGGGAGGGGCAGAGAGAGAGGGAGACAGAGGATCTGAAGCGGGCCCTGTGCTGACAGCAGAGAGCCCAATGTGGGGCTCAAATTCATGAACGGTGAAATCTCGACCTGAACCAAAGTCAGCCGTTGAACCGACTGTGTCAGCTTATTTATAAGCTTTGACTCGGCTTAGAGTGGGTTGTGTGCAGTGACACTTGCACCTGAGTGGTTGCAATAAACAACTATTTTTTCCTGCCTTTGTTTTTTTTGTTTTGTTTTGTTTTGTTTTAATGTCTATTTATTTTTGAGACAGAGACAGAGCATGAACGGGGGAGGGTCAGAGAGAGGGAGACACAATATCTGAAGCAGGCTCCAGGCTCCGAGCTGTCAGCACAGAGCCCGACGCGGGGCTCGAACTCACGGACCGTGAGATCATGACCTGAGCCGAAGTCGGACGCTTAACCGACTGAGCCACCCAGGCGCCCCTTGATTTTTGGTAGCGTATGCATGCAATGTGTTTGTCTACAGATTTCAGGAAGTGAAAAGCTTCAAAGGAAGGAAGACACACCCTGAAAAACCAAATACGTTTTATTTGATGTTAAATGAGTAGATGACGACAACAATATGATATGTAGGTAGGACATTTTTTCAAGAAAGCTATTGGCAGCCATTCCGAAGAGTAGGTCCTTTGTCCAGACCTTTTGTTTTGGACATTTGCCCCCAGCCCTGGGTTTCACTTGACTCCACTGTTTTATGGAAAATGTTTCACAGGAGAACGTGGAGGCACTTATTAGCGAGAAGGTGGCAGTTGTGAGTCCTAGTGCGAATGCGTAGGAGAAGCATTTCCTTATTAGCATTTCTTTTGCAGTGGGAAAGCTAAGTCATAAAAATCCACTGTGAAATTCCAGCTTGACGTATTTTACACGAAGCAGATATCTTCTATGAAGCAAAATCGAGATTGCGCACCGACTTATTTGGATCTTTTTCAGTTGGAGTCCTTGGGAGTAGAGGCAGGGCTAATCAGAAAATGATACTCCTCAGGCTCCTGCCTCTGCCGATTAGCAGAAGGGCGTGAGGCAGGGCTTTTGCTCAGAGTGGGTAACATGAACACCTGCCCATGCAGAAGATTTTAGGGGCCTCCAAAATCCGTCTCCTGGCTATGAAGCCTGATATTCTCAACACCGTATTCGCTGTTCCACAATCTCCTGGGCAATGGGCTTTCTAATCGCGTGAAGGCAGCAGTCTTAGTTACATTAGCAAAACGAGTTTGGGGTTGACTGCCAGTTTGATGACCTCACTCTCCAGGAATAATACTTCCTTGCCAATGGAGGGCTGAGGGAATGGACCACGGGACCAGTGAGTTTGGGCAGCATGAAGGAAACCAGTGGGATGGGAACATGCTTTTCCTGAAGACCAAATTTGAAAGACACCCTGTATCTTTAACATTTTACCCGTGGGCCATGTAGAAGGACTCCAGTGTTCAGAAGATGAGGGAATGGCAACTATTAGAAGATCCAGCCAACATTAGAAGATCCACAGCAAGAGATGAACAGTAAAAGAGGTGTGGCCAGGCAGAGTTCGGGGCTCTGAAGAAAGCCCAACATTTGCTGCCTCTTGCCAAATATTTATCACACATAGTTCGTGTTTTGTAAAGCTCATTCCCTCTTCCAAATAGTTTATGAATGTTAACACATTCGACCCTCATGACAGCCCAGTGATAGATGTACAATTATGACCCCCATTTTCTAGATGAGGGGACCGAGCACAGAGAGGTTAAGTAACTTACTCAAGGTCACATAGATAGAAACAGCCGAGGCAGGCTCTAGAGCCCTTGCTGTGGGCACAGTGCTTCCTGCCTCTCCTGATACCGGAGGGCATTTATTCACATCAAAAGAGAATCAAAAATTGACAAATTCTCTGTCAATTTTAACAATGGCCGTCTGTGGTCTTCTCTACGTCCCACAAAAAATGAAAGTGGATAGGGGCGCCTGGGTGGCTCAGTCGGTTAAGTGTCCGACTTTGGCTCAGGTCACGATCTCACAGTTTGTGAGTTCGAGCCCCACGTCGGGCTCTCGGCTGTCAGCGCAGAGCCGGCTTCAGATCCTCTGTCCCCCCCCCCCCCCCCACCTCTGCCCCTCCCCCTTTTGTGCTCTCTTTCTCTCAACGTAAATAAACATTTGAAAAGAAAAAGAGCAAAGATGTGTCCAATTTATTGAAGGAATGACACCCTGTGGTTTGGCAACACTAACCCTGCCCTTTCTTCCTTCCTTCCTTCCTTCCTTCCTTCCTTCCTTCCTTCCTTCTTCTTTCTTTCTTTCTTTCTTTCTTTCTTTCTTTCTTTCTCTTTCTTTCTTTCTCTTTCTTTCTCTTTCTTTCCTTCTTTCTCTTTCTTTCTTTCTTTCTTTCTTTCTTTCTTTCAATTCTTTTTTAATGTTTATTTATTTTTGAGAGAAAGAGAGTGTGTGAGCAGGGGAGAGAAAGAGAGAGAGGCACAGAATCTGAAGCGGGCTCCAGGCTCTGAGCTGTCAGCGCCGCTATCTCTGCCGTTTCTAAGTCACAACTCAGTCATTTGCTTCCCCACACGCACACGCGGTCATGTCACTGTGGCATGGGAAGAGAGACATAATGGTGGGGATGCCATTACCCATGTTGCAAGCCACCATTCACATTCAAAGGGATAAATAGGGGCGCCTGGGTGGCTCAGTCGGTGAAGCGTCCGACTTCGGCTCAGGTCATGATCTCACGATCTGTGAGTTCGAGCCTCGCGTGGGGCTCTGTGCTGACAGCTCGGAGCCTGGAGCCTGCTTCGGATTGTTTGTCTCCCTCTCTCTCTGCCCCTCCCCTGCTCTATCTCTCAAAAATAAACAAACATTAAAAAAAATGGAAATCCATTTATTTTAACCTTAGTCCATGCTGACCACACATAAAATTCCTTTCCAAAGATTTCCTTTCACAAACCTTCTACAACTTTCCTTTGCATTCAGATTTTGTCCCAAGCCATTTTTCTCCAAACAACCAGCGTCCTTTTGATGAAGGTCCTTCAAGTCCTTGAAACCGGCAGAGTGATCTCCCTCTAGGAGCTCAGCTGCCTCCACGATGACACTTTGCTGGGGGCAAAAGAGAACCTTGGCTTAACGTTGTTGTCCGTTGTCCCAACCTCGAGGATCCTGGAAGTCTACTTCCTTTACGTGGACTGCCCCAGGATACATGCCGGCAATCAGGCTCCAAGCCTGTGCCCCGTCCCCTCATATGCATCTGAAGGGTCTCAGGACCGAGCTTTTATTAAACGGTAGTAAACGGTGTTTCCCTAGCAACAGCTAGCCCCTCAAGGTCCTGGAAACCTTGCTTCCAGAATTCCTTAGAGACTTACTCTATCCCTGAACCCCTTCCGACCTGAGGGTAGATAATGAGTTACCCAGAAGGACCCCAATGCAGCTCTTTCCGCCCACGGGTCCTGTCCCCATGCTTTAATAAAATCGGCTTTTTGCACCAAAGACGTCTTCCAGAATTCTTTCTTGGCCTTCAGTTCCAGACGCCACAAGCCCCCCATGACCCCAAAACGTCATCAATTCTAGGACCAAATTACCTTCTTTTACCTTCAACAAAAATGTATCTCCATTCCTTATATCTTCCTTACACCTCTCCTACTTTTCTACATACAGAGTCGCTTCCCTTCTTTCCATCTGTCTTAACTATGTTTAACAGAAGAATTTTAATGCTTAGAAACCTTAATCTCCGGGCAAAACTAACTAGTAACCACTCGTGAACTGTTACAGCAGAATTCAGCAGATGGCAAATTCATCAATCGATGAAGCACAAGGCATGTTTTCCAACAGACCCAAATATCCTTTGTTTCATGTGATGAGAAGTCAAAAGCTCAAACTTATGTTTAGCAGTCAATGCTTTAGCACTTTATCTCATTTCGAAAAGACCTAGATGTCTGATGAATCCAATTTCAATTTCTCACCCAAGCAAAAACTTTAAAGTTTCAGGTTACCAAAGCCTTTGAAAGCTATCTTAACAATTACCCGCGAAAGCTTTGAGACCGAATTAACCATCACTTTAAGTCACCTTCTTGCTAGCAAATTGCAAGGGAGATGACATTAGCTTATCTGCCCTTTAGGAAACCTAGATAGAATAAAACGTTTTATATTTAATGCTGATAACTCTATTTTTAATTGGACCAACAAACTTCAATTAGTTTAAATACCGAATTATGTTTCGCTTGCATCAGCTTAAAAGACAGTTGATTCGTTCCCCGTTGTCAGTGCTTACCTGAGACACTGGTGGGGAGATCTGAAGTGGGTGCTGACGGGAGGGTGGGAGGAGGAGCCGATGGTGCCTCAGGCCCTGAGGATGGTAGGCAGGCCACACCCCAAGTGGTGCAGAAACAGGAGGAGGGGGGCGGGAAGCGAAAGAGGTGTGGGCCCAGCAGGCGGGCTGGAGGCCGGTAAAAGTCCAGAGGACAGAGAAGGAGGTCTCCCGGTCTTAAACTCCATCAGCTCAGACAGATGAGCTGGTGCAGGTTTTTCCTGCCAACAGGTGGAAATAGGCAGTCCTTGTCAAGCCAGAGAAGACAGGGAATTTCCCTGAAACAAAGGGGGTTTCCGCAGCTGCTTGGGAATATTCCTTAAAAGCCCTTTCCCGAGGTAAATGAACCACGGTTGCCTCCATTTATAGCCATTAACCTGAGAAATGAATGAAGGTCCTTCGGAAGGTCTTGAAACTCATTTTTGCCCCTTTTCTTCTACCCTTCTCCCCCAGGGCAGACCCTGCCATGGTGATCCCTTGGCCTTTTGCATCTAAAGTCTTTAGGACCCATGGGCTTGCTCTCTGTTGAGCCTGGAGGCAGAAGGGGGTCACCACTAAATTTTCACCGAAGCCAATCTAGCCACTTTCCCCCGTGACCAACAGGTGGCAAATGTGCCACTCTGTTCGTGGTCACGGTATCTCTTCTGTGAGGGGGGTGGGTTGGGCAACCCTTCCTCATAAGCATGTCGTCTGCGAGCTTCCATTTTCCAAGTAACCCGTGGTTTTGATCCACTTAAATTACACAAATCCACTTTCAAAGCCCCTGTATGTAAAGTTGGCCTTAATTAGACCTATTACAGGGGGAGATTTCACTGGGGGGAATGTGATGTTTACCGAGGAACCACTTTACAAGCCATTCTTGTAGTTGCATGGAGAATACGTGGGACTCTGTCCAAGGCCAGCCCTGAAGGTCTGGATGGGACTCAGACTTGCCATCCAGCTCCTTTCGAAGACTTGGGAAGGGAGCCAGGAACTCTTTAACTAAATGCAAAAGGGTATGATTTCCTCCCAGTTCCCAAAGCTTGAGAGCTAAGGGTGTTATGCAAATAATAGTCGGTGGAGAAAGGACATTTCCTAAAGAATGCTATTAAGATTTTACAAAATCTCCATCAGAGAGGAGGAAGAATCTGTTGCCCACAAATCTGGCCACAAAGCCTAAAGGAAGTGTCTGTTTAACATTCTAGCGGAGCACCCAGCCCACTTGGGTCCACAGGCGATGATTTTGGAACACATATTTAAATAGCTGATAGACTGGGGTGCCCGGGGGGCTCAGTATGTTAAGCGTCCGACTTTGGCTCAGGTCATGATCTCACGTGGCTCATGAGTTCGAGCCCCACATTGGGCTCTGACAGCTCAGAGCCTGGAGCCTGCTTCAGATTCTGCGTCCCTCTCTCACTCTGCCCCTCCCCCACTCATGCTCTCTCTCTCTCTCTCTCTCTCTCTCTCTCTCTCTCTCTGAAGAATAAAGAAACATTAAAAAAATTTAAATAGCTGATAGACTTTTGTCACAGTGGGGCAATTTTTTCAAACACTATGCTCTCAAACAAATAAATGTTCTTTGAAAAGAAAGACATTCCAGGTTAGCCCTTTGATTTCTCTCGTGAACTCAGTATGACCCTCAGTCTGTCACTCTAGATTCAAGTGTGTCTGAGTTTTACCCATTAAGACCTTATCTTTTAGTCATTTATTTCATTTGAGGCCATTTACGCATCTGAAGGGCTGTGGATAGCGTGAGCAATCACGCAGCACAAGTGGGAGGTGTGTGTCTCGTATACACCATATCCTCAAAGCTCTCGGTGAAATGTTTTGATGTCACCTCTCATGTGAAAGACACCCAGTGAATGTTGGGGAAAGAATTCATCAGTGAGTGAGCTCAAGGGGTTGTCTCTCTTCTAGGCCGGCCTCCAGGATGATTTCAGAATGTAATCAAATAGGGCATTAGGAGGGCTTAGGAGTTACCCTGGGAGCTGACTGGACCACCTACGAAGTTGGGGAGAAAAAGGCATTCCACAGTCCACGAAGGGCATACCTAATTGCGTGGGGTGCTGGGAGTAGTTATTTAAATTTGTAATAACAAGAGGCACCTGGGTGGCTCAGTTAGGCATCTGACTCTCGATTTCACATCGGGTCATGATCTCACGGTTCATGAGTTCAAGCCCTGTGTTGGGCTCTTTGCTGACAGTGTGGAGCCTGCTCGAAATCCTCTTTCTCTCTCTCTGTCTCAGAAATAAGTAGATAAACTTAAAAAAAAAAAAAAAAACAACCTAGATATATCTGGGCATCTGGGTGGCTCAGCTGGTTAAGCGTCCAACTTTGGCTCAGGTCATGATCTCGAGGTTCATGAGTTCAAGCCCTGCGTGGGGCTCTGCACTGAAGGTATGCAGCCTGCTTGGGATCCTCTCTCCCTCTCTCTGTCTCTGCCCCTCCCTGCTTGCATTCTCTCCATCTCTCTCTCTCAAAATTAATAAACCACAAAAGCATGTATGAGACAATTAGGGGAATTTGAACATTGACTACACATTTGTTTCCATTAGGAAAGTATTAACTTTTTTTTGGTGTGATAATGACAGTGTGGTTATGTTATGAAAAAGGAGTCCTTATCTTTTAGAGATGTGTTTTGAAGTATTCATCAATACAATGATACACTGCCAGGGATTTATTACAAAATGATCCAAGACTGGGGTTGGTGAGAGTCGGTGAGGATAGGGATGAAACACTATAGGGCACCTAATGAGAATTCTTGAAGCTGAGAAAATCGCTGGTCTACTTTTGAAGGCATTGGAAAATTTCCACAATAAAAACATGGAAACAGTCTCATGAGTTCAGACTCCAGAGTTGAGTTTATACTCTCAGGAGAAAAAGACAAAAATGAAAACTAACAGTGAAAACAATTTTAAAATGCCATCGGTCAACACCAAGGTAATTAAGGACTTCTTCCCCCTTACTCTAGCAATTTCACAATTAAAGGGAAAAAATGAAGCATTTACCTTGCCTTTTGTGTCTGAGCTGAATTGTAGGGAACCCAAGTAGCCACACTTGATGAGAGAAAGCTCTTCTTTACAAAAGCATTCTAGTTAATAAATCTGACAAAAATGTTCACATTAGAAAGTCACCACTCGTAATCCTTAGTGCAATCATTGATTCGCACAAGGACCATCAAAAGGTGGAAGCTGGATGAAATTTACGAGAGGGTTTGGGTTTTCCCCTTCTGGATCCACCCATCAATATTAGCATCACTAAAAAGGTAAATAACCATTTACCACCTGCTACAATGCACTCAGTCTAAGTAGGGCATCGCCTTTGACATACTCTTCCACAAACAGCTGACCTGGAATCTAATGAAGCCTTGAGATGTGACAAGTTTCATGGGAGGACAACAGACCCACTTTCTTAGGCAAATCAAAATTAAGAAAAGGAAAAAAAGGCAAGGGTGCCTGGCTGGTTCAGTCAGTGTAGCATGTGACTCTGGATCTTGGGGTTTTGAGTTTGAGCCCCACGTTCCACGTACAGATTACTTGAAAATAAAATCTTACAAGAACAAAAGGTGGAGTGGGCGCCGAAGGGGAAGTACTTTAGTCTGAGATTTAAGAGACAGAGTGTGCATCTTGTGTGGAAGAAATAAAATTGTAGAATTATTTTGGAGATATGTAACAATTCTGATTAAATATTTCATGATCACAAGGGATAACTGTTTAATTTTTTAAGGCACAGAATGACTATGCAAGGAAATGTCCATCTTTTAGATAGTGTATAGGGATGAAGGGTCATGATATCTGGGGTTTGCTTTAAAATACTCTGGAGGGGGGGCGCCTGGGTGGCTCGGTCGGTTGGGCGTCCGACTTCGGCTCGGGTCATGATCTCACGGTTCGTGGGTTCGAGCCCTGCGTCGGGTTCTGTGCTGACAGCTCAGAGCCTGGAGCCTGCTTCAGATTCTGTGTCTGCCTCTCTCTCTGACCCTCCCCCGTTCATCCTCTGTCTCTCTCTGTCTCAAAAATAAATAAACATTAAAAAAAAAAAGAAAGTAAAATACTCTGGAGGGGGGCCTGGGTGGTTCAGTCAGTTAGGCATCCAACTCTCGATTTCGGCTCAGGTCACGATCTCCTGGTTGGTGGGTTCGAGCCCCGAGTCAGACTCTGTGCTGACGGTGTGGAGCCTGCTTGGGATTCTCTCTCTCTCTCTCTCTCTCTCTCTCTCTCTCTCTCTCTCCTCTCTCTCTGGCCCTCCCCTGCTCACATGCTCTCTCTCTCTCAAATTAATAAACAACAACAACAAAACCAACTTGAAAAAAAGGGACATGTGAGAATCACAGAAAATCTTATGTCCATAGACTAGGTTTATAGTATAGATTATTTATTCAACAATAATTGAAATTCAGACTCAGTAAGACCAACCAACAGGTGGGGAAGATTTTTTTTAAGTGAAATTTTCTTGTAAAGAACCCAAGACGTAGAAAATAGCAGATGGAAATAGTTGGCTACTTTCTGCCCACAACTACCCTTGGCATGGTCTAGAATCGTTGGAAATATTTGATAGGGCATCCTGCTAGAACTCGTCACAAATGCTTGGTAATCTTGAATTTGGAAAGCCAATGCAACCAAGAGTTTATATTTCTGAAGTTTGAGGATGCACTCGGCGAGCTATGGGGCACCTGTAAAAGAGGAAAATTAATCCGCTGGACAGCATCATGATGGCACTCAGGCCTGCCACCAGAATGGCACTGCCAAGCTCCTGAGTATTGGGCTTGAAGGGTATAGAGAGAAATGGTGGGAAGGCAATACCCTCTTCATTCATCACGGAGCGGTAATTCCAGATCACAGGGATCAAGATACAGATACCGGCAGCTATGTCCAGAATTCCTGAGACAACAAGTGGACCGAAGGTGACATTCCTCTGACCACTTCCAACGCACAGATTTTTAAGTGCAAAGATGATGGAGACTCTCCCCATAAGACCTAGGATGCTGGCGACCAACAGGAGATTTTGACAAATACGAATATCCAAAGGGATGTAAGTATCATTGTAGGCGTAATGGTAACACAATGCAGATCTGTTGGTGTTGGGGACATGTTGGTAAATGCACACCTTCCACATTCCCACACAGACCACTCCGGAGTAAGAGAGAGAGGTGTTCCCTATGTGCCACACTCGCCACTCCACGAGGCCCATGGAAGTGATGGTGAGGATCCATCCTATGGTGGCTAGGGCGAAGCCTGCCGTTTGGCAGCTGTTGGCACCCAGCGGCAAGGCCATGGAAACTGCGTACTGGGGGTCTGCAAACAAATACAGAGCGTCATGAGGGTGGGGCTCCTGGGCTTGGAAGAGTGACCTCCCCACCCCCCACCGTGTGGTAAGCGGTGCTATATTTGAGACGGGAGCCCTGCTGGCGGGAGCCCAGACCGAGTGCACTTTGTGAAGGGCCATTTGGCTTAAAATGGACAGACTTTCACACAGGCAGTTCCATTTCTAGGCATTTGCCTAAAGAAATCATTAAGACTGGGCACCAATATTTAGCCGTACGCTATGCATAATATTGAAAAATGGGAAACAAGTTCAGGTCTAACAATGGGGCTCAAATAATTCATGCTACATCCGTGAAATGGAGCCATGCGCCGTGAAACATCTAACAGGGATCGAACAAGGTGTACTCTTTTGTGCTTGGCTCTGCTCATTTTGTAGAGTGTTTTCAAGTTTCATCTCCGTTGTAGCATGTGTGAGTAGTTTCTTTTGATTGCTGAGTCCTATTCAATTGGACAAATGTTTATTCTTCCATCGGTTTTGGACATTTGGGTTGGCTCCAAGTTTGGGCTATTATGGGGCTGCTCTAAACATTTCTACGTAACACTTTGCACGGGCCTACTTTCCCGTTTCTCTCGGGTAGGTCCCTCGGAGTGGGACTAGTGGGGTGTACGATACGTGGATGTTGAACTTTTCAGCAAGTGCCCAACCGTTTCCCCAAGTGGCTATACCATTCTGCCTTCCCACCAGCAATGCATGAAGGCTCCAGTTCCTCCACCTCCTTTCTAGCATTTCACAGGCTTAGTCTTCAAGATTACATCCGTTCTTGTTCCCATTCACACATAACCAAAAGGAAGATGTTGACCATGGATCGAGCCCAAACGGGAACTTACGAAAGAGTACAGAGAACGTCACCGTGCATATAAACACAACTGGAAGTCTCTATGTGCTAAGTTAGTAAGAGACATTTTTCACTGGGTTAGCGTTGTTAAGGCTATTTGTATTGTGAAGAATCACATCTATACAGAAAAGCACACAAAATCGAAGTGTACAGCTCAGTGAATTGGCACGGGGCAAATAACCCCGTCGGCACCACCTGGTGGAGGATAGATAACGGAATCACTTCCTTACTTGTCTTTACAGGGCTTTCCTTCAGCACGGGCCCCCAAAAGTGTTGCTTCAATTCTGCCTGTTTTTCAAAACAGGGATCCTGCAGTAGGCGTTCCTCTGTGCCTGGCTTCTTTCACTCAACACTGTATTTGTGACCTTGGATTGTGACTTGTTAAATGAGGTCTGGCTGTTCAAGCTTTTTAGGTACTTCTGGCATGAGCATGATTTTTTTTTTTTTTTTAGATTTTTTTTTTCTTTTCAACGTTTTTTATTTATTTTTGGGACAGAGAGAGACAGAGCATGAACGGGGGAGGGGCAGAGAGAGAGGGAGACACAGAATCGGAAACAGGCTCCAGGCTCCGAGCCATCAGCCCAGAGCCTGACGCGGGGCTCAAACTCACGGACCGCGAGATCGTGACCTGGCTGAAGTCGGACGCTTAACCGACTGCGCCACCCAGGCGCCCCGAGCATGATTTTTTTTTAATAAAAACTATACAAAAGGCTTCATTAAGCTTGTAAAGCAATGGAGGATTAATTAATTCTGGTACATAAGTACTCTGTAATAACTCGTATTTGCACCTCACTGTCCTCCCTGGAAGGAACCCCACACATGCTCGGGGATATTAGAGTATCTTCTGTGGGACTGTCCAGAAACTTAGCATTTGCCAGAACCCTCAGCCGTTGCAAACATCCCCAAGACCACAACAGCACCCGCAAGCAGAAGTTGACAGAGGGCTTACTGCTTG
This sequence comes from Panthera uncia, assembly GCF_023721935.1. NCBI lineage: Eukaryota > Metazoa > Chordata > Mammalia > Carnivora > Felidae > Panthera > Panthera uncia. The sequence continues at coordinate 6,295,305 of NC_064817.1, read as the reverse complement.
GAAGGTCTGCAGGTTCAGAGCCACACAGGGCCTCCAGAAAAGTCACCCCTGCCCACCCCAACCCCTCAGAGTCTAATTTGCAAATCAAATTGAAGACCTATACCTTATGTGTGCACTGGGTCTGAGACCAGAAGAAATTCCCTCATAATTCACATTCCTTTTCTATTCTATTGTATTTTTTGAGAGAGTAGGGTAGGGGCGGAGAGACAGAGGGAGAGAGACGGAGAATCCCAAGCAGGTTCCTCACTGTCAGCGCAGAATTCCACATGGGGCTCGAACCCATGAACTGTGAGATCATGACCTGAGCCAAAGTTGCACGCTTAACCGACTGAGCCACCCAGGCGCCTCAATAATTCACATTCCTAGACTACTATGTCATTTCTAAATGCAAACTCTGATAGTATAAATGGAGGAATAAAGCAAGATCAAATGTAAGCTAAAAATGCCATCATCATATGCACTTAATGACAGTATTGAGTATCCAGTCATTTTTAGAAATTAAAGAATCTTGGGGTGCCAGGGTGGCTCAGTCAGTTAAGCGTCTGACTCTTGAGCTTAGGTCCCGATCTCACGGCTTGTGAGTTCAAGCCCCACATCAGGCTCTGTGCTGACACCTCGGAGCCTGGAGCCTGCTTCACATTCTGTGTCTCCCTCTCTCTCTGCCCCTTCCCTGCCTGCACTCTGTCTCCCTCTCTCTCTCTCAAAAATAAATATTAAAAAAATTAAAAAAAAATAAGAAACTGTACCCAGCGCTGATGGCCTGTAGAATCAGAACTTCCTAACTGAAACCCTAGAGTCTCTGAAACCTATGCCGTGTGGTCGAGAGGAACGTGACAACATTCTTGCTCTCAGGTCAATGTTATCAAGCTCCATGACCTAATGGGAAAAGTGGAGAAATTGACACGTTTGTCTTTGGCTCCAGAGGAGAGCCACGTCCAGCCATTTTTCTGGAGGTACCAGCCACAGGGACTTGATACCCCTTCACCATCAGGCAGCTGGCATCCTCTCTCCTAACGGGCCACGCCCAACCCACAATGTGATGAGACCAAGGGGACTCTGAAGGATGCCGTTGCGATAGTCTGGATCTCATCCCATCAAAGCCCCTGGCTCGCTTACTTACCGTTTACAAACCTACACATGCACTTACCTGACATTCTAAAACCCTTCAAGAAAATTGTGTTAGAATGAGGCCATTGTGACACGGGAGCTGAGTGGAAAGTATAGCCATTTTGTCTACCATTCGCTAAAAGGACGGCCCGCCCAAGAGAAGCATAAAAGCAATGCTGTCCTCGTTAGCAATCACTCCCCTCTCCCCTCCCCCGGCCCCTGGTCCTCCATGTTTACAGATACGCCTCTTCTGGATATCTCCTATAAACAGAGTCCTACGATATGTGGCCTTTAGGTCTGGCTGCTTCCACTCAGCATAATGTGCTAGGGGTTCATCCACAGATGTATCGGGACTCCATTCCTTTTCATGGCCTGGTAGTATTCCACTGTATAGACATACCAGTTTGTTTAGCAGGTGATGGACAGTTGGGTTCTTCTCCCTTCTGGGCTACTATGAATGATGCTACTGTGAACATTAACGTGTGAGTCTCTGCGTGGATGTGTCTTCATTTGTCTTTGGCAGGAGGGGAATTGCTGGGTCACAAGGTAACTCTATGTCTAACACGTCGAGGGACCACCACATTGTTTTCTTAAGTGGCGGCACCATTTGATAATCCCACCGGCAATGTAGAAGGGCTCGAATTTCTCCACCTTCTCGTAACCTTTGTTACTGCGTGTCTGTTTGGGTTTTGATTATTGTGTATATGGAAGCACGATGTATGCTCAGTGTAAAGGAACCTTGGCGACAAGGGGCACTTTGAAAGTGAGCCTAATTGTAGTTTTCTGGCCTCGTGAAGTTTAAGACACGACTATTCTTACCAGTCTCTGGCTCGTAACCCGAATATGATTTCCATCCCTTGCATTTAACAGAGCTTCGTGAACTCTGAAATGCTTTCCCCAAGATGGGAAACCTTCTGGTGGAGTGTTCAAGCAGGTACTAGCTTCCCGTGTGCAACGTACACCTTATACTTGCCTGAGTTCTGATATGTCTTTGGTTCAGATTAGAAAGTCTCCCTTTTTTAAATTTTTTATTTGAGAGAGAGAGGGCACAAGTCGGCAAGGGGCAGAGAGAGAGAGAGAGAGAGAGAGAGAGAATCCCAGGAGGGGCAGAGAGAGAGAGAGAGAGAGAGAGAAAGAGAGAAAGAGACAGAGAGAGAGAGAGACAGAGAGAGACAGAGAGAGAGAGAGAGAGAGAGAGAGAGAGAGAGAAAACAGGGCTTCTTACCTGAAGCAGGGCTTGTGCTTACCTGGTGTGGGACTCTAACTCATGAACCGTGGGATCATGACCTGAGCTGGAGTCAGATGCTTCACGACTGAGCCACCCAGCCACCCAGAAAGTCTTCATTTCCAAGGGTAGAACGGATGGCATATGGCTGCCTTTCCCCAGAGATAGGCAGGTTATTTATTTTCACCAGCCAAGGAGACTAAATTTGAGGGCTACACGTGTTGGCTAATTGGAGAATATAAAAGAGAAAAGAGGAAATAGATTGTGCGGACCCATGTAGAGAAGCGGCCTCAGGAGAGGTGGGCCTGTGGATGTGTGAGACAGGCTTGAAATGGGGCGACAAAACGCCAATAAAATAAATAACAATAACCTCAAAAATCCCCGTGAGGTTGTCTCACGATGCCATTACAACCGTGTCACAATACAGAGGCTGCAGAATGAAGAGAGCCCTGAAGAGTTCTAAGTGGGATTACGTGGCCCGAGGGAAAGGGTCTGCCCCTTCCACCTTCCTTAGTCTTCACCACTGAGTGACACTGATGTGGTGCCACTCGAATCCGTGTCAGAAGAGTCCAGGACCGGGCATCAAAATGTGAAAGCAACGAACAGCCAGTTAATCACGGACAGTGAGCGAAACAAACACTCGTGTGGCGAAGGAGTCAAAACACAATACAAGAGGGACTGAGAAAATACAACACAGACTCGGAAAATGAAACGTGGAATTACCCCGTGATCCAGCAATCCCACCTCTTGCTCTCTACCCAACGGAAGAGACCGCAGATACCTGCACCCCCACGTTCATGTAGCGCCCTTCATGCTAAACCCAAATGTCTGTCCATGGACACATGGATAGAAAACATGTGGTCTTGACACACCATGGGACATTTATCAGCCTTGAAGAGGAGGGAAGTTCTGACACTTGTTCCAACATGGATGAACCGTGAAGACCTTACGCTGAAACAAGCCAGTCCCCAAGAGACAAATACTGTGGTTCCACTTCTATGCAGTCCCTAGAGTGGGCACCTTCACAGAGACAGAGAGTAGGACAGCGGTTGCCAGGGGCTGGGGAAGAAAGGAATGGGGCAGTTAGTGTTTAACAGGGACAAGGCTTCAGTTTGGGAAGCCGAAGACGTCCTGGAGATGGGACAGTGGTGTTGACCTAACATTTTAAACGTCCATTGGACTGTACACTTAACGCATGGTAAGATGATCAAGATTATGTCCTATTTCACCACAGTAAGACACACACAACAAAGAAGGCCGAACCTCCACTGTCCAGTGACGCAGTCTCCGACGCAACAGAAGTCTGGGGAGGACGACGGTTGGGTACTGGGTCAGACGCGCAGAGCACAGGCTGTTCCTCTATCCAGCACAGCGTCCTCGCTTGTCCATGGCCGGCCCCTCGGCAGGGCAGACAGGAGCACTCAGCCACAGAGCGGGCAGACAGGAGCACTCAGCCACCGAGCGGGCAGACAGGAGCACTCAGCCACCGAGCGGGCAGACAGGAGCACTCAGCCACCGAGCGTGACTGGAGCTCAGTCTGAAGGCCCTCTCCTCTCCTCAGCCTTAAACTGTGAGCACATTCTGTCACCCATTGTCCGCGCCTTCCAAGTTCTCGGTTGCTAGGTCCCGGACTCCAAGGCAACATCCGTCTTGTACTGATCACCGCACCTCTTTGGTTTCTTTTCTGAATCATGTATTCTCTTTGCATATCATCTTTTGGTTTTGTTTTGTTTTAGTTTTAGTTTTCTTTTTTGGTGGGGGAGGGCGGGTAATGTTTACTAATGGACCATCAAAGTCCACTTTTAAGATGTATCTGATTCAGACCTGTCTCCTACTCATTTGCTCTCTTGTCCCCCAGAAATGGTATCTAACCCACACCATCAGGAAGTAATGACAATTTTTTTTTTAAAGCTATGGCAACACCAGGGCACCTGGGTGTCTCTGTTGGTTGAGTGTCTGACTTCGGCTCAGGACATGATCTCGCCATTCACGAGTTCAAGCCCTGCATCGGGCTCTGTGCCGACAGCTCAGAGCCTGGAGCCTGCTTCTGATTCTGTGTCTCCCTCTCTCTCTGCCCCTTCCCTGCTTGTGCTGTGTCTCTCTCTCAAAAATAAATAAGCATTAAAACAAAAATTTCAATTAAAAAAAAAGCTATGGCAACATATATGTGTAGGTGTTAGCAGAAGTGGTACCCACAAGGGCAAGATTCAGTTGTGAAAGACCATGGACATTTGACATATTAGGAAAGATACCCTTAATTCATGGGAAAGGACCTCCTCCTAGTTGAGGCTTGGATTACAGGCTTGTTGACACATAGTCCACGTGGGTAAAATAGCATGGAGTATGTACAATAATTCCTCATTTGTGAGAAATTGACCGAAGATTGGGAATAGCTTCAAATGGGGCTTCTGTAGACAGGAGGCTACCAAAAAATCACATAATGTCAGCTAGCCAGCACTCAGGGTACTAGATTTTATATAGAAGCCAAAATTCCACCAGAATCGCTTAGTGTTTCTGTAAGGAATTTATCCCAAGCAAACAAGGAGAGATATGCAGACGTAAGTGAAACACACACCCAATGACCTTTATAACCAAGGTTACAACTGGGAACAAATAGGAAAAATCCCATTCTGAGAATACGGTTAATGAACTATTGAGTACCTTTATAGTGGGCTATCACACAGCAATTAAACCCGATGTTAACAGATAACTAGAGGAAAATTCCCAACATTGCTAAGTAAAAAGATTATTTTATTATTAACAATTTTTTTGATGTTTGTATTTACTTTTGAGAGACAGAAAGCACGGGCTGGGGAGGGGCAGAGAGGCAGGGAGACAGCAGCCGAAGCGGGCTGTGCACTGACAGCAGAGAGCCCGATGCGGGGCCTGAACCCAGGAGCTGTGAGATCAAGACCTGAGCCAAAGTCGGATGCGTAACCGACTGAGCCACTTGAGGTCACCCAATGTGGGACTTGAACGCTTGAGCTGGGAGATCATGACCTGAGCTGAAGTGAGCCACCCAGGCACCCAAAGTAAAGACTTCAACAACATGATTAGTAGACTCCTGTTTCTCGGGAGAAAAAAAGAAGGACAGGAGAGAGAGAAGAAGGGAAGACCTGTGAATATATTACGTCTCATGGCAACAGGTCTCTGACAGCGGTAGCATCTTCACCTGCACTGGATGGGAAAGAATGTTGTGGGCGTGGAATGGGATAGAGCGTGCTATGGGCCTAGTAGACTTTCATGTCTCCTGGGAAAGTCCTAGAGCTGTCACCAGGGGTGGCTGGCATGCCAGAGAGATGTCAATAGGGAAGGTGGGGCCATAGGGATGGCAGGAATGGATGTGGGGACAGTAGGCGTGTGCCCGGAGACCTACAATCGAACGCCGGCTGGTGGGGAGAAACGTCCTACTGGTGGGGAGAAAACGCCAAATATGTGCTTGGCACAGAATATTAAACATATATTGTCAGCTATGGATGTGCACGCGTACGTGCGTATGTGGGTTTTTTGTGGCTGTTGTGTATTTTCCATCTTACCCAAAGCTTATTTGGATAATCTACACAAAATTGAATTTGAAGACCGCAGTCTTATACGGAGACAGACAGACTTAGGTTTTCCCCCCACCTCTGGGGACGGGAGCCCCCTAGACCAAACACTCACAGTGCTCCATTACCACCAGTGGTGGCCATCCTTATTACTGGGTCTCTCAAGATATGCTGACATTTTGGCTGATTAAAAATATTAGAACAGGGGCGCCTGGGTGGCTCAGTCGGTTAAGCGGCCGACTTCGGCTCAGGTCACGATCTCGCGGTCCGTGAGATCGAGCCCCGTGTCGGGCTCTGTGCTGACAGCTCGGAGCCTGGAGCCTGTTTCCGATTCTGTGTCTCTCTCTCTCTGACCCTCCCCTGTTCATGCTCTGTCTCTCCCTGTCTCAAAAATAAATAAAACGTTAAAAAAAAAATTAAAAAAAAAAAATTAAATTGGGGGCACCTGGGTGGCTTGGTCAGTTCAGCATCTGACTCTAGATTTGGGCTCAGCTTATGGTCCCACGGTTCCTGAATTCGAGCCCCACGTCGGGCTCTGCTCTGCGCAGATAGCGCGGAGCCTGCTTGGGATTCTGTCCCTCTCCCTCTCTCTCTGCCTGTCCCCTGCTTGCTCTCTCTCAAAAATAAAATAAATAAATCAAAATATTAACTTTTTAAACACAGGGTGGAAGCAATCCAAGTTCAAGTACATTTGGAAACCCTGAGTGAATCTGAAAACGAGTCTTTATTGCAGGCTTCCTTGGAAACTTCACTACACTCCGAGAATCTCTTCGAGAGAAATACATAGCAGAGACACCCAGGCTCACTGGATAGTTTTCCTCTTGGCTTTTCTCTGGAGACTATCCTGCGTGCCTTTCAGTACTTAGATCCCAGGGGCTGTTCCTGTTTGGAACCTTCAAAAATTGGCACACCCCATCGGCTCCTCCCTGCTGACCTTGCGTTCTATGTCCTTTCTGGTCTCAGGCTTGACAGTAATAAAATCAAGGCACTCGCTTCCTGTGACCCATGCAACATCCCTCTATCTCCGGACACCGACGCAGAAGAGGCTGAAGGGAGAACCTGGGAGGGTAAAGGTAGAGGCAGCAAGATTGAGACGGTAATGCGACGAACTCGGTCCTTGTTTCCCTCTGTGCATTAAGTCAGCAGCACGTGCTCCATGGCCCGACCTCAAGTGCCTGGCACACAGGTGTTCCATACACGGCACCCAGGAGGAGGGGAAAAAAAGGAAATCTCATGCTGCTCAGTGATCCATACTGTGTAACCGGTTTTATTTCTTCGCCCATTCAATACCTGTGTATAAATTAAGCGCCTACTCATACCAGGCACCAAGCAGGGAAGCACAGACATACACAAAACCCTGCCTTGTGCTCTGAAGGCTGAGGGTTTAGTGAGCTACGACTGACAGCCCTGAATACACCTCCACGTGGTCCTCGCCGGGACGGATCACGCCATCTAGTAGGCCTCGTCTTTGAATCTGATGACCTGGTTTATCTGGCACAGCCCTATCCTTTCGTGAAATTTGCCAAAGACATCGTCATCACGTTCTGTTAGGTCTACCATGTCATTCCTCTCCGCCTGCCTGTGTCAGGAGGTGCCCGAATGACCACTAGCCTCTGGGGGACCTGGAGGAGACGAGGAGACGAGGAGGAGAGGGTGCACTATCCAGCTTGGGTTGACTGGGATGTTTATGTGGGTCACCGGGACTCAAGATGTAGCACACACGAACGATAAACACACCGTGCATTGCTTTTCTTCTCTTAACGGGAAGTGCACAACCCAGGCTCTCAGAATGTCTGTGCTTGTAGGTACAGACCTGCAGCAGTCCCGGCAGACAGGTCTGAAAATGGAGCGAGTGTCTGGTGTCCCCATATCCCAGGCTGTCTCAGGGTACCCGACACAGCTCATCCCGTACAAGTCTGATGGGCCCGCACCAAAGACCAAGCCGTCACCAATGTGGTTCACCAGCCCGAGCACACAAGTTCTCAGGGACGCAACCCTGCACGCTGTCATCAGCGGGTCATGGAACATGGCACACAGATCGCAGAACGGCCCAGCCTAGCACCACAGCAGCACTCTCGGACTGCATTTGAACTGCCCCCAGTTAGTAATCTCTTGACCATTCCAGAACTCAAAGGAGACACGCTGAAGTCACCTGGCAGAAGCCAGAAATAAAAACAAAATGTGTGGTATTCATCCACTGAAAAAAAAATCTGACTTGTGAGTTTTTCATTCTCAGTAAATATCCACTCTAATTTTGAATAATTTTTACTTATGAAATTTGTTTCTTTAATGTTTATTTTTGCGATAGAGCAGGGGATAGGCAGAGCGGGGAGGGGGGGTAGACAGAGGGTCTGAAGCAGGCTCTGAGATGTCAGCGCGGTGCCCCACGCGGGCCTCAAACTCATGAACTGCAAGATGGTGACCTGAGCCAAAGTCGGACGCTTAACCGACCGAGCCACCCAGGCGCCCGTTGAATAATTTTTATTAAAGAGACTCTCCCCGCTCCCATCCAGCCTTGACGCCTCGCAAACCTGCTGCAGACCAGAACCCTTTCTCATCCTCCCATGCAACAGAAATCCCCGTCTCCTGTGCAGCTCTGGCAGATCGTTCAGGGAAGGCCTGTCCCTCCAAGACCAGAGAGAATGATGCACCCACAAGAGTAGACGCCTCCGCAGCACTTTTTTCCAGGCCTAGTGTGGCCTCTAAGCACATGAACAACATGTGCTTGCTTGAGCTCCCCGGGCCTTCTCCAGTGACACAGGACGAAACTCGGAGAGCCCGAGTACCTTGGTCACGGCCATACGACTAGGGAGCGGCAGGCAGAGGTGGCCTCGCCCTGGGGACGTGGCTTCTGGGTCCAGGACGCTTGAGCGCTACCCCATCAGAGCAGACGCCGGCGTGGGAGATGCAGCTCATCAGTGGCCCGAATTCTTCACACCTGGTGTCCACGTGATGACACGGCTCCTCCCACCGAAGAGGTGGGGCACATCCCACCACCTCTCTGAGTTCGGCTGTGGGGCTTGCTTTGGCAACGGAAGGTTAGCGGTGTGATATAATCAGGTATGTGGAAAAACACCTTTGTGCCCGGGTCGGTTCTCTCGTGCATCCGCCACAGACTTCCCCAGGCCAGGCTGCCGGTTCCAGGAGAAAGACGAGAGACACACGGAGCAGAGTACCATGATCGCCGCGTGCGTGAGCTCAAGAGATACCGTACTGCACACTGAGATCCCACAGTTGCTTGTTACGCAGCATCACTACGGCCACGGCTGACTGATACAACCTGTGTCCCCTGACTTTTGCCTGCCTGCAAACCGATCAGCCTTAGCTAGGCTGGCCTAAAGTTACACACATATAGAGAATCCATCCCACAATTTATCAGTGGCTTAAGAATTTGACCTATGGTGAGGACAGTTGGATTAAAAAAAAAAAAAAAAAGATAGAATATAGGTAAGTCAAAGACTTGCTCCATTCACTCAAAGACACATTTATTCTGTTAAAAGTCAAGCAGGACGATACGATGAGAGCTAAGTGGTAAGGGTCGAGCATGAAGTACGTACACATTTTCCACACTGGACTGCAGGATAAAAGCCACAGGCCATACCCCTGACTGAAATCTCGCCATACAGAGCATTCCACAGCTGTGCTACGACAGAGGGGGAGGAATCAGCCGCCACCTAAGAATGCCAAGGGCAAAACATTAGCACCAGATTGTTGTTGTATGCAATAACATAGCTATGTACAAAGATATGTACATCGACTCACTGGAATCTTTGGGTCCCTGCTGACTAGACGCTGAAGAGGCAAACAGGGGAAGGTACAGGACAGTGACCCCATGTGCTTCGCGGCAAGGGGGACAGAGCACTGTATATTGCTGTGTGTGAGAGAAGGTCCTCAAAAGACCTAAAAGGCTGGATAGAGACACACACCTCCTGTTACTCACATTTTACATATATATCATCAGAATGATTCACAATACTGTATTCGAGGGGAAAGATCACAGATAAACGCTTTGTCTAAATTAAAAGCAAAACACGCTGAAATTACTGTGTTTGTCCCCCTGAGGAGAATGACAGAGGTCCGTGGACAGCCAACTTCACCTTCTCTGAAGTGACCAGTTTTCACAGGAAGGGACTACAGCAGGAGGAAAGGAGGACACGTCATTGGCAGGATGGGGATTTTTTTTCAAGTCAGAAATCGCTTAATCAATAGGACTGGAAACTTCTGAAAAGGCATAGAGCTTTCTGGCATGAGTGGATTGCCAAAAAGAGGGTTTATTGCGTGCGTTACTGAAGCTTGCCACTTTGGGACCCCCGTGGGGTGCAGAGACGTCAGTGCTGTGGCTCAGGGGTCCAGCTCCCCCCCCTCTGGCTCATCAAGTACAGACAGCGGTCTGTTAAGACATTTGTGTGCACGTGTGTTCTGGGAAGGCAACCGTCGCCGCAGACAAAGGGACGTGTCCCCATCTGTCGGAAAACTTTCATGGGAATAGGGGAAACGAGGATCCAAATGATCCCTCGATCAAACAAATGTCCGATCATCACTTCAACATGACGTCGTCCAAGGGGCTGTCCTGCCATTTACCACGCGTTTAATCGGATGAGCATCTGTGAAGAAGCTCTACATCGGCGTAGATTAAACGGAAGTTATAACCAAGCCGATGGCGGTTGAATGTCTTTCCACGTGCTTATTTTATTGCCCGTGCACACGGCCTCTGTGCTGAAGCACCCAGTTATGTTTCTTGCCCATGTACTAACCAGCTGTTTGTTCTCTTGCTTCCGAAAGTTCTTCACACGTTCTAGATCCTTTGTCATAGACATGATTAGCACATCTTTCCTCCCAGTCTGTGACTTGTCCACTGGAAACTGACAGCATGACAGTGTTTTCTTAGTGAGCAGACTCTCTTGAGAAACTTGCGATTTCAGCTGATAAACAGGGGACAGAATCTATAAACTGTGGCAGAAAAAGATCGGGTTTGGGAGTTGTAATACTCCATGGGGCCTCTGAAAGCGCAGAGAGGAAAGGTTCTTACAAGTAAATGGAAAGTAACCCTTACGGCATGGCAATAGATTTAAAGAGGCAAAAACAGAAACGTAGGCAATTGTCACTAACAACCATACGCACACAAAATAAGTGTTACAGGCAGAAGGTAATTTCAGAAATATGCTGTTGGTCTCATGAAACAAGTATCTAGCGAGCACATGACTCCTACTGGACACACTATTGACCGAGGACTTTCACTTTGCAGGAAAAGATCACTTGAACCGTGACGCCAGGACTGAAGCTCCTTGTGCTGTGCACGTGTTTTAAAGCACGCACACGATTCTTTCTGTGGCGATTTCAGGATGCGTGAAGCCAACACATAAGGTGTTCATTTCACAGTGGGTTTTTAACCACTGGGAAACCATTCCCCTTTCCAAAAGGTTAGTAACTTCTCATCATATCATCGTGGTTTTGCTGGGAGACTGAATGAAGGACGAGGAAGGGTCCACACCATCGGACGAATGGGGTACGACGGGGCAGCCCACGCTTCCCAGGGTAAGGAATCGCAGGGTAAGACGGGAGCCAGGGGTTCCCCGCTCATGCGCCTTCGAGACTCACTCAGGCTGCTTCCCGGGCAGTTGGTTCAGGATGTGAAGACGGGAGGAAGGGCACCCCTACCAGTGAGAAGGACCACTTGCATGCACTACACAGTCTATACTGCGGGAACCCGCCACCCTCCGGAGGCTGGGCCACGTGTGGTAACTGGCAAAGCAAAATGGCTAATGGTGAGATGTTCTGCTCAGCGTTCAACGGGGAAGCTAAAACACATTAAATAGACCATCGCAAACACACACGGAAGTTATTGCTTCTCTAAAGCAGCCATCCCGCTAGGGGACGACTCGGGCTGCAGGACATAAATACCGGCTGGGGTCTCCGCGTGCATCCTCCGGAACCGAGCTCAGAGGGGCACTTTCCGGCCTCCGCCAGGGAGGGCCCTCCTATTTGCCTCTTTCGGGCTGCAGGCTGTCGAACAGACACTTGAGCTGCTCTTCGCCCAGGTGTATCTTGTCTTCCAGCTCGCGCTGCTCGATGATGAGGGCGGACTTCATCTTCACGAAGTGCTCGCAGTCGGCCAGGCTCTCCTCGCTGAGGTAGCTGGCCAGGATGTCGAACACGATCCGCTCCCGGCGGTCCAGGTTCTCCTTCAGTTCCTTGGCGTCCTCGTGCTGCTGGATGAGGACCCGCTGCTTCTCGAGCAGCGATTGCTGGGGAGAGAGAGAGAGACAAGCCCGTTGAGGACCAGGGCGAGAGCAGGGGCTCCGGGCGGCCGCCGCAAGATGCCGGCCACGCTGCGGGCTGCTTCAGGGGACAACCTGACGCCAGGTTAGGGAACAGAGGTCTGACGGCCTCTGCACGGAGATACTCGGGTGCGGCTAGCCCCAGCCCTTCCTCGAGAGCTCACAGGCTCATCCCACCTCCCATTTCTTCCCACTGGCCTGGAACGGCTCACAGGAACAGCCTTGACGAGAAGAGCTGTCCCTGGACAGATAAGGACAGAATTCTGAGAGGCTCGAAAGGTGTAAAGGACTTAGGGATCCCATGCGCGTCAGAGGCCTGCCCGTGACAACACCGCGGCAAAGGCAGCAAAAGGCGCGGATTCCGAAGAACTCGTGGAGCGGGGTGTGTACACCCTTCCGCAGGAGAAGAGCCCCTGGGCGAGCTTGCAGGGCACGCGTGAGGGAGCAAGGACAGGCAGGACAGACGCAGGGTGACGGGGGAGATTCCCCGGCTCCCCGCACGGGGCCCGCTCTGGGGGACACGGACGACCTCGTTCCCAAAATGTGGCACTCACAGCCGCACCGTCTCTCCGCAAAATACACACCTAACGGTCCCTGCCTTCTCTAAGTTTAACAAAAACTAAGAAAGGAAGAGATGAGTGCATTCAGTCTCCCACCGTCGGCTGGGGGAGGCCGGGGCTTCATTTCCTCCGTGTGATTTTTACTTGGGCAGCAGGACAGCCGCTCTCATTCCGCCACTTTGCAACGTGGCCACGCACAGTTACCAACAGCCACCGTGAGAGTCCAGCATGTGGCGGCTCTCTGTAAAACGCCCGCACACAGAGAGCGCGCGATGAACGTGAGCGGCCACCGTCACTAAGCAGAAACTGTCTTGGTGGGCGGGTCACTAAGCAGAAACTGTCTTGGTGGGCGTCAGGTCCCCTGCCCACTGCCGTGCAACACCGCCCTCTTCAGGTCACGTGCACAGGGAATTCTCACGCAAAGAGGAGGCAAAGCAAATCCGTTAAACCCAAAGGGAAAGGTGCTAACAGACCCTAGAAGTGCGCTTTGGATTATTAACATCGGTCCGGCTGGGGCGCCTGCAAGGCTTTGTCAGGTAAGTGTCCGACTCTTGAATGTTGGCTCAGGTCACGATCTTGTGGGTTGTGAGTCCGAGCCCCGCATCAGGGGAAAGAGCCTTGGGATTCTCTCTCTCCCTCTCTCTCTGCCCCTCCCACGCTGGTGTGTGCAGGAACTCTCTCTCAAAATAAATACATAAAAACTTAAAACCAGTCAGGCTGACTAGGGACAGGAGGCTGCAGAGGCTGGGAGAGGACCTGATGGGGACATTTTCTGTCTGGAAAGATGGAGGGAGCCTCAGAAAACGTCCTGCGGTGTCTTTTAACTAGTTACTATGTTGTCTCTGAAAACCTTAGCGTCTCCAAACTTCCGCTGCCTGACGGCAGATTTTCCTCCAACGCCAACCCTGCTGGAGACGGGGCCTCCTCACTGCCCCTGGCTGGGGGAATGCAACACTCCATTCACAGGGAGCCCCCGGGACGTGCTGAGGGCTCCAGAGCCTGGTACTCAGGAGGACCACGTGCGTGGTCCTTGGCGTTGGCATTCCTTCATCATCCCCAAATTCTAAATAAAGTATCTGTCCGTTCCACCCACGCGGAGGGAAAGATAGATTATAGAGGAGCTGAGTTGCAAAGACCACACTAGTTGTTCACTTAAATCAATACTCGAGAACATTCCAATTATGTATAAACGAATCTCTTTCTCGTTCAAGTTTTTTTTAAAGAATATTTTTATTTTTGAGAGAGACAGAGCACACATGAGTGGGGCAGAAGCAGAGAGAGAGAGAGAGACTCCCAAGCAGGCTCCGTGCTGACAGCAGAGAGCTCAATACGGGGCTCCAACGCTCGAACCACAGATCATGACCTGAGCCAGTCGGACACTCAACGGGCGGAGACACCCGGGCACCCCTCGCGTTATCTTCCTCTCCTCAGGTACACGTGGCAAAGACGAGGAAATCAGAAAGTGGAATCTGAACATCACCCAAGGGTCCCGGCTGTTTTGTCAATGCTTATCCAGTATGTTCAAACGGTAGTCATCAACGACTTGGCTAAGCACAGAACGACAACGTCTGCGAGCTGCGCTCGAGAACATTTAGGTCGCCTGAAAGCGCTCTCACCTAGGGTAAGGGAGAGGGCTAACTCTTCTGCTCCCCTTTCAGAGAAGGAGCCTTATTAGTAATAAAGATGATCATTTGAGGGCCTACACAGAGAAGCAAACCCCATGTTCTACTGATACTCGACCCAGGAAGTGAAGCCAACAAGGGGGCTATCACTTCCTGCATTCTGCAAACCCCCTAAGAGACACGTTCCAGGCTGCACACCTCAAGAGAGGGGGAAGAGGCAGACCAGTCCTCGACTGCTTCCAGACTGCCGCGTGCACTCCTGTTAAAAGCAGCGACAACATCACATTCCATTCTCAGTGAGACCCACTTACACGCATGGTCAAGAAAGGTGAAAGAGACTATTTCCTAGGAAGACACGCTTATCAGTAATGATCCGTGGGAACAGGTGAGAAGATGTGAAAAGGAGCCCACAGTTCTTCCTGAACATCACAGCAGCCCTGCAGTCCCATGACCACGCCTGTCAGGCCCTGCCCACCACACCCCCCAGCACCTGTCTCCCTCAGTTACCAGCAAAGTGAGGGAGAGCCCTGGACACCCGAAGGCGTCCTGCGCTGGGAGGTGCACAGGCCGCCGCAGGGACCGCGTGAGGCTTCAGGGCACCAACTCATGACGCCCCACGCGGAACCTTCCCGCAACCACCTCCCGCCCCGCCCCCCGCCGAGTCCAGGTCAGACACGTTGTATCTACCCGATCACCAGGAGAAGTAGTGTCATCCAAATTATTGAGGGCGTTTTCTACCCTCGCCAGACGGCCCGACAGCGACAGCAGAAGGTTCACCACTTTGTCCAGGTCCCCAATGAACATCCGGAACTTGTCAAACTCGTTGGGTTTGCACACGTCTCTGGCGATGGCGTCCACCTCGTCCCCCAGTGCGCTGTTGGCACGGATGTCCTCCAGCAGGCTCTCCCGGGCTTCCCGAAGCACTTGCAGCTTGCGACTGATGCTCTCGATGAGCTCCTGCTGTAGGGCACAGGGGGGCATGCAAACACTCGTTAGGGTGACCCGACCTGGCACCTACAGCGGCTGCCCGGGCCCTGTGGTCTCACGTAAGTGACCTGCGTGGGGAAGAGTTGATTTTGCATCAACTTTCCAAGAGAGGCTTTCTAAGACCCGGGGAGGGAGAACAACTCCCGGTGAAGTCCCTGGCGTGACATTTAGACACGAAACTAACCTATTCTCCTCCTGTTAGTGTCCTATCACACAGCGATAGGTAGGACGTGGCCCCTCGAGATAAACCTCATTTCACCTTCACCTTGGCCGGGATTCTCGGGGCCCACGTGAGATTCTGTGCTTCATAGTCTGCAATCTTCCAGTGCAAGAACTGACACGTGCACAAGTTATGGAGTCTCACGCCTGCTACTGAATGGCGTGATTTAAACATATGCTCCACACACAACTAGCAACTCAAAGTTAAAACAAATAAAGGGATGTCAGTAAAATTAAAAGTCTTTTGAGAGCAACCTGACTTGAATGTGACCGAAATGCACATGTATTACTAACTTTTAAAAAATATGGCAAGAAAGGGGCGTCTGGGTGGGTCAGTCGGTTAAGAGTCCGACTTTGGCTCAGGTAATGATCACGGTTTGTGGGTTCGAGCCCCGAGTTGGGCTCTGCTGACAGTTGAGAGCCTGGAGCCTGCTCTGGATTCTGTGCCCCCCCCCCCTCTCTGTCCCTCCCCCACTCATGCTTTGTCCCCCTCTCTCTCAAAAACAAAAGCATTAAAAAAATATTTTAGATAAAATAAAATAAACTAAATATGGCAAGATATAGTCTCAAAAGTTATCATTTTATGCGTTTTTAAGCGTACCACTCTGTGGCATTAAGTACATTCACGTCGTGGGCAACCGTGACCACCGCCCATCTCCAGAACTTCCTCATGTTACCCAACTGACACTCTGACCATTAAACGTGAGTTCCCCACCCCCCTTTTCCACAGGCCCTTTAAGTGATTGTCTTTTAAAGGGGCAAAAATAAAAAACAAAACATGTAAACTGGCCTTCCTGCTGAAGTGGCAGGATTTGAGTGGCAAAGATGCTCTGCCCCCTCTGGCAGATCTGGGGAAACGTACAGGGATGGCTCTGAAGGAACGCAGCAGGTGAGCCCAGGCTGCCAAAACCACTGTCTTCCAAGCACGGATGTCTGTGTGCCGTCAGGCCCACCCACAGCAGAAGCGCCAGGGCGTTCACCCCCACGTGCTGAACCACACACGGCCCACGTGAACCCCCGCACGCCACAGCGCCGAGGTGCACAAACCCAAACGAAGACTGCAGAATGTGAACGCTCACGTCCAGTTAGGATGTTCAGCTCAGCCTGCTGCAACAAGGGACGCCACGTATAGAAAGCGGACCTATGAAGTCCCCCCACACCGTCACCGCGTGTCCTGGGCCCTTTACAGACTCCAACGCCACAGGAAGCCGGCAGAGCCGAGCGGAGAGAAGTCACCCGCCCGGAGGGAGCGACGTCTCATCAAGCTCTCCAGGACCGTGATCTTGGCTGCACAGGGGAAAAGGAGCCCGCACCTCCAGGACTGACACGAAAGCTGAACGCGTGCCTGCGTGACAATCACCAGCCTGGCGGCTTCCGGTAGGTACCCGTACTTGGCAGGTATCAGCAGTCCTGCGTGCAGGCTGAGAAGGTGCCCCGGCTTAACAGACAACAGTGGGGTAAAACCCGCCTGTCATGGGGCCGCCGGGGTGGCTCAGTCGGTTAAGTGGCCGACGTCAGCTCTGGTCGTGATCTCACTGTTTGTGGGCTCGAGACGACAGCTCAGAGCCTGCAGCCTGCTTCAGACTCTGTGTCTCCCTCTCTCTTTGCCCCTTCCCCGCTCGTGCTCTGCCTCACTCTCTCTCTAAAAAATAAGTAAACGTTAACAAAAATTCAAAAACAAAAAACGCCTGTCCCGATGACAGTTTAGGTGGGCAAAGTCACACGGCGGCACGAAAGACAAGCTGAACCACGAGCAAGCTATCGCACGCTTTGCAGGAGCCGATGACGTGTCCGCTTTGTCTGCGGAGGAGACGCTGACGAGAATCCCCATCTGGCGTTGATGCGCGTGCACAAGTAAGTATGACGGTAAGTCCACGGACTGGAAAGGCATGGGCACTGCCTGCTCGTGGTCCAATCTGCCTAGGGCTTATCGCAATGTCTGGGTATCCTGCAGATTAAGATAGCAGGCAGTTTCAGAAGAGAGCTGTCCTTGTCCTCACTGCAGATTAATCGGCATGGGTTTTCTCCTAAAACACCCAACATGGAATTTATAAACTGCTTTGGGCTTTTTCGGGTCAGGTTCTAGTTAGTCTTCCCTCACTAATTTATTTATTTTACTTATTATTTTGAGAGAGAGAGAGGGAGAGCAGAGGAGGGGCAGATACAGAGAGAGACACAGATTCCGAAGCAGGCTCCAGGCTCCATGCTGTCAGCACAGAGCCCGATGCGGGGCTTGAACCCACGAACTGTGAGATCACGACCTGAGCCGCAGTCAGACGCTCAACCGACTGAGCCACCCAGGCGCCCCTTCCCTCACTAATGTAAAGCTGTATGTGTCTACAGTTCTGATATTTTCTCTCAGAATGTGGGCTGATGCTTGTGTCTCGGTGCGTCTGGTTACCTACCTATCTGGGGAGACGGTTTAAGTCAACTTCGAGTCCCACGGCTAAGATGGCCTTTTTCAGATACTCATAACTTGAGGGAAGAGCACAAAATGGATTGTAGGGATGGAGAACCTTCCAAATTGTCACCTGCAGGCAACCCGTAACCCGAGTGAACACCTCAAGCAATTCAGAGGATTGTGGATGTGTGAGGACCCCTAGCCAGGGCTTCTGGTAACTTTCCTGTTTCATTCTTCTTTAGCAATTATCGTGATAAAGATTTCACACCAATGCATGATACACGCCTTCAAAACCTGCAATAACAGCTGAGCGAACTTGAAGCTGGGAAGGAGCCCAAACTTGAAGTTTTGGAAGGAGCTCAAATTCCTCTGATTCCTTTATATGTCGTGCGTAAAGTTTTATTAGAAATACCCTCCCCTTCTTCCATAAAGGGCCAGACACTGACTTTCAGGGATCTTGGGACAAGGCCTGGCCCAGGAAGCATACGGATCACTGGTTATCAGCACCAGCCGGGGTGCAGCAGGCCTCACCCGCCACGTCAGATGAGCCTCGCATGAGCCCATCCGCTTGTGTTCTGCAGCACATGGCATTCAAGAGGGCCTGGGGGGAGAGCAAGTGGTGGCAGAGGCCAGCCACCCCCCCCACCCACCCTGGGTCTCACAGCAGGTGCACTCCTGCCCCTTACCTCTGTTTCCGGTGCCCCCCGCACACCTACTTTTGTCCCCCTCTGGGCGGGGAATGAGGTCTTTTCTCTCTGGGCCTCGTGCCCACGTCTAAGTTCCAGGGAAGAACCACAACCCTCAGATTCCAGATGTTGACCATGGAGTGTCTGCTTCTGCTGAAGAATCCCATATCTCAGTTGGGCCTCTTTCTGGGCAGAGTGTGCCTGAGCCGCCTTGGGTGTAAAAATGGATTTCGCCTTCCTGGGGTAATGCTTCCAACCAGCCACCACAATTCCCTCTCTGCATCCCTGTGTCCTCAGCCTTCTCCTAAAACACAGGGTCACCCGATTTGGCACTCGGGCTCTGTGAGCATGCAGCGATGCTGGGACCATGACAGCCAAGGTCCCTCTGGGCACGTGGGTCCACATGCGATTCGGGGTCAAGCCGCTCTACCGTTACGGCCCATCAGGTACATCCACACGGCACGGACCTCCTTCTCCCCACCGTGAACACTTTGTACAACCACACGACACAGTGTATTTGTGGGTTATGGGAAGAAGGCTGAAAAGACAGGGTGCCAGCTGCCTTTGTCAAATCAAGCCGAAAAGCAGGATTACTGAGTCACTAACACCACAGAGAACTGTGATTTATAGCATTTGCCATTTACTGTGAAATTACTCAACATTTGCATCTGGAATAAGATATGTCAGTTGGGTTAAGAATTTAATCATGCGAGGGTGCCTGGGTGGCTCAGTCGGTTGAGAGTCTGGCTTCAGCTCAGGTCATGATCTCATAGTTTGTGAGTTCGAGCCCCGCATCAGGCTCTCTGCTGACAGCTCAGAGCCTGTTTCGGATCCTCTGGCCCCCTCTCTTGCTGCTCCTCCGGCCCCCAAAATAAATAAACATTAAAAAAACCCAAGAATATAGTCATGCGGAATAGGTTGGGGGGGTGCGGGGAGTAGGCTGTCAGGAGCCAAGTTCACAGGGATTCATCTCAATCCCAAAGCAGTCATCTAAGGTGAGGCAGTTGCCCAGCAACTTGAGCCTCCCAAAAGCAGAAAGAGAAAAGAGCCACCCAGATGAAGGCTGGGCAGTACCAGGGCGTGCCCCACCCCAAACTCATCACAGCACGAGAAACAAGGCCATGTCGTAAAAAGAGTCTGCCTTTGTTCGGCTCAGGTCATGATCTTGCGGTTCGCGGGTTCGAGCCCCACGTCAGGCTCTGTGCTGACAGCTCAGAACCTGGAGCCTGCTTCACATTCTGCGTGTCCCTCTCTCTCTCCCCACCCCCCCGGCTCACGTTTGGTATGTCTGTCTGTCTCTCTCTCTCAAAAATAAACATTAAAAAAGAAGAAAGAAAAAAGAAAGAAATTGGATATGTGATTGGAAGCCAGATACAAGCCCAGGACTAAAATTCTTATCTTTTATTCCCTTTAATTCCCTTGAACAAAAAAGCAAATATTCCCCAAACTGAAAGTAAATTTCTCTCATGCATGGGTCACAATATTTCTTCTATTATATCTGAAATCAGCCAGTGGTGTTTTTAAACCACCAACTATACACGCATAATCTTTTGGTAAGATTTCTGTTAAAGAAAAAAAAAAAAGTGTTTGTTTTATGAAAGCAGTTTTCCAAAGTACTAAGCATATGGCAAATGCTCACAAAAGGCTGCTTCCCTCCTTTTCTTTCCCTGGTAGTATTTGACGGGCTCAAGGCCCTGGAATAAAGAGTACGTGCTAGCCTCCGAAACGGACTTTCTTTGGCAATCCCGTCATCTGTTTAATGCTAAGGCCTTCCTAAAAAACTAGGTAATCACCTAGATGCCACAGGTCTGGCGTGCTGACAGATCATGGAGATTTAAAGCTAACAGAGCAGTAATGCCATTGACACTGACAGCAGTAATGCTGTCCCTACCATGACTCCATGGCCACTCACTATGTAGTCCCTGACCTCATTTCTGACTTTATCTCCAGTCCTACCCTCCTGGTCCACATAGCTCCAGCTAAAGCCACTGCTGCTTCTCCAATGTGTCACGAGCCTACCACCTCAGGACCTTCGCAGCGGCTGGTCCCCTTCCCCCAGTGCACCCAGATATCCATACGGCTCACCCTTCACACCACTCTAGGTTGCTGCTGTTCAATCATCCCCTGGCCGGAGCCCTCTCTAGAATCACCTTCCTTTGTTTCACTCGATTCTTTCACTCTGTTTTAATTCTCTCACCATCCAATGTACCACATTAAACGTTGGCAAACTCTTTCCATAAAGGGGTAGACAGTAAAGATCCTCGACGTTCCAGGTGGCGTGGTCAGCTGCAACTACTCAACCCTGCTTCTGTGGAAGGAAAGCCACCAGAGAGCGTCTCTAAATGAATAAATGTGCCTGTGCGTCAATACAACTTTGCTCACAAAACCAGGTTTGGCCCACAGGCTGCAGTGTGCCGACCCCCTACTGTGTATTTGTTTTCATGTGGGCTGAACAGAGGCTCCCCTCTGGAAAGGAAGGGCTGTGTTCTGTTTGGTCTCCTGCTGTACCCCTAAGCGCCTGGGAGTTCTAGGAGACAAGAAATGACGCTGCTTGGTGGACAAAGCACTTTACAAGCACCATGTGGGGACTGTGATCTCCTGGCTGCAGGTATTAGAACCTGATATTCAAAGAGAACAGGTAACTTGCCGAAGGTCACAGCATGAAGTCCGCAGCATTTTAACTAGGGTGGAAGGCACAGATTACTTGGACCGTGACGTGCGGCCCCTTCTCTGCCAACGAGCACGGTTTCATTGGCAACGGCCTTTCCTACCTTCTTCACCGACAGGTCGTGGTCCAAGTCGCTCCCCGAATCCTCCTCGGGCTCCTGCTGCTCCTGCAGATCCTTCATCTTGATCAGCAGCTCCGCCTTGGGGACCGAAGTGCTGTAGTACGTGGAACTGGTGGCCAGGGACATGGCCGCCGGCACGCTCGGCTCCTCTCTCCTACGTAAAAAGGTCAGAACCGCAACTGGCTGTGACCCTACGCGCACGTGCCCCCTTCCAGCTCACGGCCTCGGTCCCGACGAGCCAATGGGGCCGCTAACCAAAAGACAACAGCCGGGGGATGGGACCGCCAAAGGGGGGCGGAGGGGCAGCCCTTGGCTGCAGCCGTGTCTGCTCCCTCTTGCTTTGATCCGACTCACCCCCTCTGCCCCTCTCTCGGGCATCTCACGGGCACTCCCACCTACTGTCAGTTAACGACGTGTACGGACACAATGGATATAAACAGGACAGATGTGAGCACACGCCTGTGCAGGTGGCCCACGGAATGAGACAGGTCACAAAGCACGTTCCCCCAAACCGTGGAAATGCATCCGTTCGCTCCGTTCCACAAGCGGGAACAGAAAGCCTCCTTAGTAACTAGGACATTCAGGAGCCTTCGTGACTGACACCTGGGGCTGTGGGGGTGTCCTGTCCACCGCAGGGTGTTGGGCAGCCTCCCTGTCTCCACCCACAGGATGCCGGGAGCACCTCGCGGGGGCGACAACTAAAAACGTACCCGGACATTGCCAAGTGTCCCCTGGAGGGAGACGACGGCCCAGCTGAGAAGCGCTGTCTTCTGAGAGGCGCCTGCGGGCATCGCAGGAGCTGCGCTATCCTCACATCTTTGCCAGGCCTCAGAGTCGTCATCCCCAGCCACGGGCCTTAGCGCTTCTTTTGGGAGGGTCCCCGGACCGCCAAAACGTGCTAAGTAAGCACTGGGCAGTACTTTCGGAAACCTGCCCCCCAGAAGCAATCATGAAAACAGACACACGGAGAAGGCACTTGCCCCCTGGAGCGAACCAGATGCTAAGAGGGAGCAGAGCACCAAGCGGCCACACCGCGCCCCTGAAGGCGGTGCTTACTCACTTCTCGTCCGTGGTCCCAGGAGAGGGGACTTTGGGGAGCAGCTTCCTCCGCTGCTGGGCTTCTTCCAGCAGGTGCTCGTCTTTGGGGAAGATCCCCTCCATCAGGTCCATGGTGGTTCTGATCTTCACGCTGGGGTCCAGGATGTCGGCCAGAGACTTCTCCTTGCCCACGATCTCCCGGGCCAGCTCTTCTGACTTCAGGTCTTCGGCTGTCCTCTCCTTGGTCTTCACGTAGCTGAGCCCGGACGGAGAGGCCCCGCTGTCCTTGGCAGTGGGCGCGGGGGCTTCGGGGGGCTGGGGCGGGGGCTCGGCGCCCTGGCGGCTGTACACGCAGAAGCGGGAGTAGAACTGCTCCGAGGTGCTGAGGGTCTTGATGTGGTCTTTCTCCAGCCTGCTGGGCAGTGTGGGCAGCTCGGTGGCACGGGCCAGGCCCTGGCGGCTCTCCTTCTCAGGCCGGCTCTCCGAGTGCACAATCTTGATGGGCACCATCTTCACAGTGGTATTATTGTCAATCACCCGCTCGATTCTGGAAAGAGAAGAGCCGTGTGCTGAAAACGCAAAGTGAGCCCTGCCGTCGACGCCTACCCGGGAGAGAAACCCGCTGGTCCCTCACCTGCTCTTCCGGCTGGGGAACCCAGGCTCAAAGACCTTTGGCCACTGAGCTGGAAGGAGCCTCCGTGATCACAGACCCAGGACGGGGAATGGAGGTCGAGGAGGCCTGCGTTCCTGACCCTGAGCGTCTGGACACCTTTTCCATTTTCAAAATCACCCACACCCCTAGGGGAGCCGGGGGTGTATCCCTGGGCTTGCTGACTGAGAGGAGGGTGGTTTAACACGCGTTTTCATGCGGATAATAGTGCAAACATTAACAGGCCCTGCTCGGTGACATTCTCCTTTGTCGGGGGACCTGCAACAGGCTTCCTTTCACAGTTATCATTAAAGCCTTCCCTCGCTGCCTCTCCAAGCAGGGCCAGTACATACCCACGGGTGCCTGCGTGGTTCTGGGGCCGCCGGGAGACTTCTAGAAAGATTGCCTATGTTTTTTTTCTTTTAATGTTTATTTTTGAAAAAGAAAGTGCAAGTGGGGTAGGGGCAGATGGGGGAGCAGAGGATCGTTTGAAGTTTAAGCAAAAAATCCCCAGACGACCGTTAAAGATTTAAAAGTAAGCCACCTAGGGGCACCTGGGTGGCTCAGCCGGCTGAGCGTCCGATTTCGGCTCAGGTTATGATCTCACGGCTCGTGGGTTCGAGCCCCGTGTCGGGCTCTGTGCTGACACCTTGGAGCCTAGAGTCTGCTTCCGATTCTGTGTCTCCCCCTCTCTCTGTCCCTTTCCCACTCACACTTTCCTCTCTCTCAAAAATGAACAAACGTTGGAAAAACAAATAAGTAAAAAAGTCAGCTACCTAGTGTTAGCACACGAGTTGAAGCATTTGTTTTGGTAGGAATGCCCATTCTGAAATCCCTCAGAGGCTAGGAATGCTTCCTCTCCTCTCTCCGCACTCCTGCTGGGGGCTCAGGGCCTGGCACACAGGGAAGGCTCAACAGCGCGTGAAGGTGGGAGCCTGCCCTGCACCCCGGCTGGCGCCCCAGCAGGCAGGAGCGCGTGCACACTCATGGTCAAGGGGTAGCTGGAAGGAGGGAGAGGCCGGACATGGAGGGAGATGAGGCGAGCAGCTCTGCTCAAGAGATCCAAGTCAGCAGAGAGCAGGGCAATTTCTTTTACATTTTTATTTATTTCTAAAATTATTTTTGTTAATGTTTATTTATCGTTGAGAGAGACAGACAGAGCATACGTGGGGGAGGGGCAGAGACAGAGGGAGACACAGAATCGGAAGCAGGCTCCAGGTTCTGAGCTGTCAGCACAGAGCCCGACGTGGGGCTCGAACTCAGGGACCGTGAGATCATGACCCGAAGCTGAAGTTGGACGCTTAACTGACTGCCCCACCGAGGCACCCCTTTCTTTTAAATTTTTAAACGTTTATTCATTTTTGAGAGTGGGGGAGGGCAGAGAGAAGGGGATAGAGGATCGATCCAAGCAGGCTCCACGCCATCAATGCAGAGCCCGACGTGGGGCTTGAACTCACGCACTGTGAGACGCTTAGTTGGATGCTTAACTGACTGAACCATTCAGGCGCCCCAAGAACAGTATCTCTGAGCTGAGCCTAAATGACCGGCAGCTCAGGAAGCCCTGACAGAGGGGGACCCTGACCCTTCCCCTGCTGACCCATCGGTAGCTGACCGTGGATACAGAGCAGGGCCAGGACCCCTCCCTGGCTTCTTGTTCAGCCTGCAGGTCACTGGGATCGCATGCTCTCATACCAGGATTGACCGACGGGGCACACCGTGGGGACGG
This sequence comes from Panthera uncia, assembly GCF_023721935.1. Lineage (NCBI taxonomy): Eukaryota > Metazoa > Chordata > Mammalia > Carnivora > Felidae > Panthera > Panthera uncia. The sequence continues at coordinate 6,270,473 of NC_064817.1, read as the reverse complement.
TGACTAATTCAGTGCACTGTGAGCGAATTTCTGGGTAGCAGCTCTTGGAGGTGGCACGGCCACCATGGGCCTCACTGAGCTTCCTAAGAACAAAGTGTACACATGTGGGTCTGGGTATAGACACTGACCCGGATTCGGGCCCTCTGTGAGCACTCATACAGCAGGGGACATGGTGCACAGGCAACCTTTTCCGACCCAAAAGACACGATGGGTGGGAACACTAAATAATGTGGGTACCCATCACCCCCCAGTATCTTCAATAGGCACTGTCCCTGTTTACTGAAATCCCTCTCAAGCTCCTGGAAAAGACAGAATGAGAAAATCAACACTGGCTTCAGGCAAGAAAAAAATGAAACCCACTCCCTACGTCCTGAGCCGACGCAGGTCACGAGCACTGTGGGAACACATGGCTGTTTCTCCGAGGAGCCCGCGGAGCTCAGACCAGCTCCCGAGAAGCGGGCGGCCTGAGGGGCCCAGGCCAGCTCGCCTGGAACAGTGTCGCACACTTGGCCCGCCACACAGACCACGTTATTGCTTCTTCTTCCCTTCAGAATGGACAACGCTGCCTCCCACTGACAGGTTATCTCAGTGGTGCCCACAGTCTGCATGACACAGAGCACAGACGTGGCCCCCAGATGAAGCTGTGGTTACGAGGCCACACTTGTGGAGATACAGGATGCGATCAGTGGTGTCCTCTCTGCTGAGTTATTTTCAAGGTGGAAAGAAAAGAACAGGGGCGCCTGGGTGGCTCAGTTGGTTAAACATCTGACTCTTCAAAAAAATTTTTTTTAATGTTTATTTATTTTTTTTATTTTTTATTTTTAACGTTTATTTATTTTTGAGACAGAGAGAGACAGAGCATGAACGGGGGAGGGTCTGAGAGAGAGGGAGACACAGAATCTGAAACAGGCTCCAGGCTCTGAGCAGTCAGCACAGAGCCCGACGCGGGGCTCGAGCTCACAGACAGTGAGATCGTGACCTGAGCCGAAGTCGGATGCTTAACCGACTGAGCCACCCAGGCGCCCTAATGTTTATTTATTTTTGAGAGAGAGAGAGAGAGAGAGAGAGAGACAGAGACAGAGAGAGAGATACAGCGTGAGTGGGGGAGGGGCAGAGAGAGATAGAGGGAGACACAGAATGTGAAACAGACTCTGGGCTCTGAGCTGTCAGCACAGAGCCCGACGTGGGGCTCGAACCCATGAACCGTGAGATCATGACCTGAGCCGAAGTTGGACGCTCAACCGACTGAGCCACCCAGGCGCCCCTTAACATCTGACTCTTGATTTCGGCTCAGGACATGATCTCTTGGGTCTGGAGTCTGAGCCCTGCGTTGGGCTCTGTGCTGAGAGCGTGGAGCCTGCTTTGGGATTGTCTCTCACTCTCTCTCTGCCCCTCCCGTGCTCATGCTCTTTCTCAAAATAAATCAATGAACTTAAAAAAAAGAGAACGGCTTGAGACTCTACAACAAAAAGGCCCAACAGAACTTTCTGGGATGATGGAAATAAATGGTATGTGTGCCATTAACCACACGTGGTGCAGCTGATGCACAGAATTTAATTTGTTTTTCATTAACTTCCATTCCTATGGCCACATGTGATTGTGGCTACCGTATTTGACAGCAGGGGACATCGGGGCCAGAGCATTCCCTGCTGCGGGGCTCACCTGTGCACTGCAGGATGTGAGGCGTCCCGGCCTCTGCCCGCTGGATGCCAGCAGCAATACTCGCTCTTCAGCTGCGACCCCCCAAACCTCTCCAGACACAGCCAAATGCCCCCCCGGGGGCAAAGCCACCCTCCCCCAGATGGACAACCATGGCCCTAGCGAGCAAGATGAAAATTCTGCACTTCTGCCCTTTCCCAGTTCTTCAAAGGCACTCTGAGAGGACGGCAAAGGGAAACATTCAGTGTTCGGGACCGGTCGGTCCCTGCCTGACCATATTTATCAACGTCTCCACGGGCACGGCAGACAAGTCCACGTCGGAAATTCTAACAGCAGCGCCATGGAGTTGAACAGGTTTTTCCTCTGCCTTTATAACATGTGTATACCAGCCCTGCTTTTCACATATGACACAGAAAAAAAATGTGTTGGGGCACCTGGGTGGCTCAGTCGGTGAAGCGTCCAACTCTTGATTTTGGCTCAGGTCTGATCTCACAGTTTGACCGTGTGAGGCCCCGCGTGAGCCCCACATGAGCCCCGCATGAGTCCTGGCTGGGGCTCTGCGGTGACAGCGTAGAGCCTGCTTGCGATTCTGTCTCCCCCTCTGTCTCTGCCCCTCCTCTGCTCACACTCTCTCTCAAAAATAGAAACATAAACCTACAAAACGTGTGGAAATACCGGACATTATGAAAAACACCAAAGTCTCCTGAAGGCGTCAGGCTTACTGCACACCGGACTCTCCAACCAGACAAGTGCTCAGGGAAAGCACAGCCCTCATGGGCAGATGCCCGGAGGGAAGGCACACACCACCGCTGGGCCTGGACCACGGGGACAGAGGACAGTCTGCACCTGCGGCACATCCCCTTTGCTCCTGGAGAACAGGGCACCCCCGCCCCGACCCCAAGTTAAAAATCCACGTGGCCCCTGGAGCTGTGGGTTGTCCCCCATGGGGTCCAGACACCGCCCACACCGCCCAGGAAAGACACCAGGGACACCTCCCGCGGGAGCCCACGGAAGGGCAGGCGCGGGGCCAGGGCCCTACCTGGTGGAACTCTCGTCCTGGACCAGCAGGGGAGGTCTGTCCGTGAGCTTCTGCGGGGCGAACTGGGGCGAAGGGGAGCGAGAAGTCTCCATGGCGGCCGGGCGCGGGGCCCGCAGCGAGGAAGGGAGCGGGGCTTGGCGCTCAGGCCCGGCCCGGTGCCCGTCTACATGCCTCCCCGTGCGCTCGCCGTCTTCGGGCCTTTGGCCGAGGGCCGGGCGGGGGGCGCACGCGTCCGGGGCCTCGGGGGACGGCGGGGGCCCGCTGGGGATGCCGCCGGCCAGGCCCCCCAACTGCCCGGGCTCACGCTTGGGCGGCCTCCGCGGGGCTGGCTGCTTGGGGACGGGCGCGGCGCTCAAGGGCCTGGGCTCCTGCCCGCGGGTGTGCGGGGCCGAGGGCGCGCCCTCCGAGGATCTGTAGTCTCGAGGGAGGGTCCCCGCTCGGCCGCGGGCCTCCGGGGGCACCTCCGGAGCCCCCCAGGCGGGAGACGGCTGACCGAGCTGGGCCGGCGTCCAGGAGTCCTGCTGTCCTGCCGCACCGCTTGCCGGCCGTCGGACATCTGCTTGTCTACAGGGAGAAAGTGTACAAGTGAGCGCACGATGCCAAGCCGCATCTCTCCAAACCGGACTAGATCCAGATCTCGATGACCTTCTTAACTCATTTTCGGGAATGAAAGCCAGATACGTTTTCCCACACCTGTCCCCGCCGTTCGTGACGCGAGGTATCCAGTCCAAGCACACACAGGAGGCTGCATGTTGCTACCTCACGTAACAGGACGGGAAATACTAAAATCACACGCACACACTTAAGGTACAGACATGTACTTGCAGACACAAGTTGCATTGTGGGGCAAGAAAATTCACACTTTATTTATTTATAAAGGTTCAGACCTCTTAAAATTTTTTTTCAATGTTTATTTACTTTTGAGAGAGAGAAAAAGAGAGAGACAGAGACAGAGAGCGTGTGGGGGAGGGGCAGAGAGAGAGAGAGAGAGAGAGAGAGAGAGACAGACAGAATCCAAAGCAGGCTCCAGGCTCTGAGCTGTCAGCACGGAGCCTGACATGGGGCTTCAACTCGGGAACCACGAGATCGCGACCTGAGCCCAAGTCAGATGCTTAACGGACTGAGCTACCCAGGAGTCCCCTTTACACATTTTTGAAAACAACACTGGTGAAAAATCTCATATGGCTATATTTAGAAATATTTATTTCTTGATGTAACAGTATTTTTATGTGGCTTATTTAGGAAAATTGCCATTTACAAAAAGGCATAGAGCTTTCTAACATGAGCCTCAAATCAATTTATGAATAAAGCCTTTAAAATCAGTAGTATATTATTTTTCTCCTAAAGTTTTATTTATTTTGAGAGAGACAGAGGCAGCGTGAGTAGGGAAGGGGTAGAGAGAGAGGTAGACAGAGAGAATCCCCAGCAGGCTCCATGCTGCCTGCGTGGAGTGTGATGTGGGGCTTGAACTCACAAAGCCGTGAGATCATGACCCGACCCAAAAGGAAGCGTTGGACGCTTAACCGATGGAGCCACCCATGCACCCCAATCAGTCGTATATTATTAAAAAGGAGAAAAACATGGGGCACCTGGGTGGCTCAGTTGGTTGACCGTCCCACCCTTGATCCCTCGATTTTGGCTCAGGTCGTGATCCCAGGGTCAAAGGATCGAGCCCCACGTTGGGCTCTGTGCTGAGTGTGGAGTCTGCTTAAGAGTCTCTCTCTCTCTCTCTCTCTCTCTCTCTCTCTCTCTCTCCCTCTGCCCCCTCCCCCACTCATGCTCTCTCTCTCTCTCAAATAAAATTTATTTATTTTTTTTTATTTAAAAAAAAATTTTTTTTTTAACGTTTATTTTTGAGACAGAGAGAGAAAGAGCATGAAGGGGGGAGGGGCAGAGAGAGAGGGAGACACAGAATCGGAAGCAGGCTCCGGGCTCCGAGCCGTCAGCCCAGAGCCCGACGCGGGACTCGAACTCACGCGAGATCACGCGAGATCACGCGAGATCGTGACCTGAGCCGAAGTCGGACGCTTAACCGACTGCGCCACCCAGGCGCCCCTCTCTCAAATAAAATTTAAAACAAGAGACAAAAACAAAGACTGGGCGCTGCAGTGGCTCACTGATCATTCCATATTGCTACCCGTTCCCAGCTCTACCTCCACATTCGATGCACATACGCATGTGCTCAGTACGCACAGACGCACACGCAGGAAGGTCTCTGCAAAACCCGGACGAAGGCACACGCTCCAAGCACGTTTCTCTGCGCTGCAAGCAGCGCTCACTCACGGGCTAAGCACTCTCAACTCTGTGACAGAGCAGCCTGCCATGCCTTTGCCAGCACAGTTCCTTCCAACCTGACACAGTAAGAAAAGGAGCCTCTGAAGAACCGTTCCATTCAGGGAAGAGCAATTTGGCATTGACGAGATCACCTCAGAGCTGTTAAAGCAAACTCTAACGAGGGCAGCCGGGGGGGACCAGAAGACAGAGCACCGGTGCCCGTAAGTGACGTCCCCCTCTAACAAGCTAGGTAAGGCTTTCCCCCTCATTCCAGCACCCCCTTGGGGCCCAGGAGCGAGTCTGCCTCCTGGGATGTGATGCCCAGCCTGGGTGTTATGGATGCCCCAACCCCAGCCAGGCTGCTGCACGACAAAGTCCAGTGCCCGGCGCGTGTCCCTCTGGGAAAGGGCCCCTCAGCTTCAGCGGATGCTCTGGAGGAGAACCCTGACCATGCCCAAGTCCCTCCCCTTCCCGTCGTCAGCCAGCCGGGGGCGGCTCCCCACCTTGTGCTGCCGTGAGCACAGCCACACACGGCTGGCCCCGGCCGCACCTAGAAGCTGGAAGCCGTCCACATCTGGGAGAAGTCCGAAGAGCTCAAGTCCCACAGGGGCCCTGAGAGAGGGCGGGTGTGGTCTCTGCTTTCAAGACGCTGAAGACACGGCCTCGGCTTCGAAGACGCACGGTGACAAAACAGCCAAGCAAAAGAGTTTAAAATATTAACCCAGCTTCAGAAAGTTAGATATGCAAGAAAAACATACATACTAGCTACACACTAAGAGAAACTAGAAGTTTTCAAAATAACTTTTTAATAAAAACGATTTTTTTAGATGTTTATTTTTGAGAGACAGAGAGTGAGCAGGGGAGAGGCAGAGAGGGAGGGAGACACAGAATCCGAAGCAGGTTCCAGGCTCTGAGGTCAGCACAGACCCCGACGCGGGGCTCCAACTCACAAACCATGAGATCATGATTTCAGCTGAAATCAGACGCTTAACTGACTGAGCCACCAAGGCACCTCGGAGCCCTTCCTTTTTAAATGTTGAAAAAATTTTCAAGGATAGGGGCTCCTGGGTGGCTCAGTTGGTTGAGTGTCCAACTTCAGCTCATGTCATGATCTCATGGCTCATGAGTTTGAGCCCGCATCGGGCTCTATGCTGACAGCTCAGAACCCGGAGCCTGTGTCTCCCGATTCTGTCTCCCTCTCTCTCTCTGCCCCGAACCCACTCGCATTCTCTGTCTCTCTCAAAAATAAACATTTAAAAAAAAATTTAAAAAATTTTCAAGGATAAAGTCAATGGTGATAGAAATGGTGATAGAAAGATCCACACAGAGTAAGAAAATAAGAAGTCTTAAGGATTTGCCAGCAAAGGCACCTAACCATTTAGCTCCTAGGAATGCCTGGAACAGTGAGTCAAGCCATACAAAGGAACATTTAAAAGGCAGCTGCATTCCAGACTCCCAGCAATTGATATGCAGCTCAGGTCACTCACTGTCATGCAGAACATGCTAATGACACGTTATCAAGGAGAAGGCTGCTCCAGGAGGAGGCTCCCAGGACACCTGCAACCCCTGGGCAGGTGGGAGCCCAGCGCCTGGGTCTGAGGCAGGGCAGCAAAGTAAAACAAACCTCATCTGGATTCTCTCTCTGCCCCTCCCCTGCTGGTGTGCACTCTCTCTCTCTCCTAAAATAAATAAATAGACTTTAAAATAAAAGCTGACGGGTGCCGGGGTAGCTTAGTCAAGTCAGCATCTGACTCTTGATTTCAGCTGAGTTCATGATCTCATGGTCGTGGGTTTGAGACCCAAGTCCGGCCCAGCACTGATAGCATGCAGTCTGCTTGGGATTCTCTCTCCCCCCAGCGCCTGGCTGTTTTCTCCTCTGCCTGCTGCCATGAAAGGTCCGAGGCAGGGCAGCGAAGCAAAACAAACCTCATCTGAAGAGGAACCCCCACCCCCCGCCCCGCCCCAAGGCCACATAAATGCTGCTCAGGACCCCAGACACCCTGTGATAGGGGCAGAAATGACCAGAAGTCCAAAAGGAGAAAGACTATATACAGACACATACATACACACACACCAAATGCCCAGGAAATCCCATCAACACTGGTATTATTCAAATCTACGTTGTTGATTTGGGGATGCGGCCGGTCAGCCCCATGTCTAACTGTGCTTTCTAGATCCGAGAAGTGACGGTTTTATTTCCAGGTTCTTTCTGCTCGTGATGAGCCCTGTTGTGGCCCTGGGTTCCTCTCTCTGGGCCACAGGTTTCTGTTCCGTCTCACACAGGCCCTCTGCTCCTGGTTACCCGTAGCCCAGGACTGCTCTCACTCTCCAATGCTTGCGTGGTTCACAGTCTCCACTCGCCTCACTGGCCTATAAGTGCCTCCACGGAGGGCAGGAGACCAGGCTATCTTCTTGAAGCCTCACAAGCAAATATTGCATGCACCATGGCACACGGTCACCCAAAATCAACGTACAAATGCATCTGCTGCTTTCAGTCACTGTGCACAATGGTAAGGAGCAAGGCTGTGTTGCTTTCCTTCCTCCCTTCCTCCCTCCCCTTTCTTTTATGTTTATTTTTTATTCTTGAGGGAGGGAGGGAGGAAGGGGGGGAGGAGAGGGGGGGGAGAGAGAGAGAGAGAGAGAGAGAGAGAACAAGTGGGGGAGGGGCAGAGAGGGAGACACAGAATCCAAAGCAGGCTCCAGGCTCTGACCTGTCAGCGCAGAGCCGGATGTGGGGCTCGAACTCACAAACTGTGAGATCATGACATGAGCCGAAATCGGATGCTTAACCGACTGAGCCACCCAGGTACCCCATTTCTTTTCTTTTTTTTTCTTTTCTTTTCTTTTTTCTTTTCTTTTTTTTTTTAAAGTTTACTTATTTACTTTGAGAGAGAGAGAGAGAGAAAGAGAAAAGAGAGAGAGAGAGAAAGAGAAAAGAGAAAGAGAGAGAGAGAAAGAGAAAAGAGAAAGAGAGAGAGAGAAAGACAGCAAGCTGGGGAGGGACAGAGAATCCCAAGCAGGCTTCACACTGTCAGCTCGGTGCCTGACACAGGGCTCGAACTCACAAACTGTGAGATCATGACCTGAGCCCAAATCAAGAGTCGGATGCTTCACGGGCTGAGTCACCCAGGCGCCCTGCGAGGCTGCATTTTCTGAGATGCAGCCAGTCAGGTTCTCAGAGAAATAACTTTGCAGGTGAACATTCCCATCATAAGTGAACATTTTTAGACTGCTCTGCAATCACTAATTAATTCAGCACTGCTTTGCAAGTAGGGTTAACCATTGTCTCCATCAAGGAAAAGAGAAACATTTCTAGCTCTCGGATGACTTACGTGACGCGTACCACAGGGTCCTCCTTTCCTATGTACAGGGACAATGAGAGGAGAGGGACACACGGTCACTTGTGACTTGGACACACATTTCCTGCTCACGGCTCTTCCTCCTGATGCACTTCAGTGTCTGAGGCCATGGTGAGGCTCTGGCCCACATTTCATTTGGGGTTTCACTAGGCAGACGCTTCCCATCACAGCACCATTTACCAGCTGTGTGACATCGGCAAGAGACAGTGTGTCACCAAGCCTCATTTCCTCACCGTGGGATACCGCGGGGGGGAGCCACGCGAGGCAGAGGCGGCAGAGCCCCCCGCGCGGCGGGATCCATGTGGCGGCCCCCACCGGCCACATGCTGCGCGGAGCCCCCAACGGGAGAGTGCCCCGTGTGGCGGAGCAGACCCGAACGCAGGTCTCTGTGGCAGTACCACGTACCCCCCGCCCATGCCACGCCACAGCGCGGCACGGCGAGGCGGGGCCGCCCAGGCCTCCACCTGGGGAAGGGCATCCCCGTGGCAGCTGCTCCGGGGCGCTTATGGTACCACCACAATCCCGTGGGATGGAACTGCCCAAGTGAACGACGGGGAGAGACAGAACAACCTTCCGGTGGAAGACAACACTCGGGTGTTTCCTCCTTTCATTTCAATATTGCGAAAAATGTTAACTCCCACCGTTCACAAAGCCAGCCCGCCGCTGACGCCAGCGACGGACAGGGTGGCTGGCGTACTGGAGACGGTTCAAGAGCAGTACTTGCGAGTGTATGTGGCAAAGCCAGGTCTACACGGGACAAAATGACTCCACAGGCCAACCGGGTAGGACTCGGAAGTGCTGCCTTCCAGGCAGAGACAGGCCTCCCAGAAGCGGTGGAGGTCGACATTCACAGTTTTAGGTGGCACACATCCATTGCCTGCGGGTATGGAGGACGGCGATTTTGCGAAGGCTGGAACCGTTTATTAGAAATCACAGCTTCTCTTCCTGTATCTGCACGGAACACCACCAGGCAGGCTGTCTCTAGAAGAACACTGCCACCGGACATTCAGACGAGCCAGGTGGCTGGACAGACACGGGACGCTCACGCCACAAGTACAAGTCTCCGGAATGAGTCCCTGGTGTCTCCGCTGATCTTTGTGTGCCCCAGGGAACTCCCAGCACACACACATGGCCTCAGTGAAGCACACGCAGGAAGGTCTTCTGTCTACACAGCACCCCTCAGGGCCAAACAAGGTGGGAAAAGGTGAGGATGATGGGCAAGGCATGGAAGCGAAAGAGGCAATCGACCGATTCACTGATGAACGGACGGAAACAACTAGAAACGTCTCCAACAGCATGAACACCCAGGGATAATGGCACCACCCACTCTTTCCTTGGAAATGCCAGACTACCACAGGATTTCCCAGATGGTGAGCCCCTGGAGGCTAAAGGCTGTCTGGCTGTCGTATCCCAGTTTCCGAGTATGCAAACGACATCTACCAAATGCATGGACAGGTACACTAGTGATGAGGGAGAGAGCGGTTTCCATGAGTCCTGTCCCAATTCCGTGTCTCGCAGAATCACCTTCTGGGAGGGGAGGGGCGCTGAAATCGTTTTCAATCCAGTCATCTCTTTACTGCAACGTCTCCACTAAAGTTATTCCCTCTGCGTCAGACCCAAAGAGGCTCTCTCTTCTGTGATTCTAATGCCACACGGGGAAAGAAATCACTTTAGAAAATCAGATGAATGTTACTTCTTCATTATCTTAACAGATGGATTAAAAAGACTTGCTTCCTTTGGGTTTTGTTTTTTACTTGCAGGAATTTGGGTGGTAAATAGGAATGAAGCTGAATTGAGAGGGACTGGTAAGACGTTTGTAGTTAAGTGGAGGAGAACAGATTAATAGAGAGATTCCACACACACAGAGGATCCAAATCAGAACGTACAACAAGCACAGATTTCTTGAAGGACTAGTGTCCAATCACAGAACATACTTAGATTTAGAGACTGTAGTCTGTGACCGCCCCTCAAGCATCCAACTCTGTGTTCAGAACACGTGTTTTGAATCTATTCCAGGCCTCTTTCATTTCTGTGGCTAGAGACACCTGTTCCTGGTTCCAAGATGTGACACTTGGAAATTTTTGTTTGTTTTAATGTGTTTATTTCATTTATTTTTGAGAGAGAGAGAGCGCGAGAGGGCGCATGAGTGGGGGAAGCACAGAGAGGGGGACAGAGGATCTGAAGCAGGCTCTATGCTGACAGTAGACAGCCCGACATGGGGCTCAAACTCACGAACCGTGAGATCATGATCTGATGATCTGAGTCAAAGTCAAACAAACACTTAACCTACTCAGCCACCCAGGCACCCCTGAAAATTGATGAATTGTTTTGTTTTGATTGAACCAAAATCAGGCAAATTCTCTCTGCCAATGAAAGCTCCAGACCAGTAAGAAACAGGCACAAATGGACTAAAGATGACATTTTCACGTGCTCGGTTAGCAAAGTTTTCTTCAGGCATTCCGTTATCAGCTTTCCTAAAAATACGTTCTGTGCAAAGTTCAAAGTGGGCAAGCCCGATCCGAACTGCAAGGTTTTAGAACTAGCCGAACTGATCAAATCAAGATTTCAGGGGGAAGTGGGGCTGGCCAATGACACTGCTCCACTGCTGGCTATAGACTGCACTCACTGTGGTCTGCAGGCTTTAAGTAGGTGACCCGGCAGGGCACGATTAGTCTTCTGAAACCGCAGGACACAAGAGTGTGTGCCACAAGTCACCCCACAGTCCCAGCGCACCCTGCTGTCTCTTCTGATGGGCGTTGGGATCCCCTGGTCCAGCCAGGACCCCACTCTCAGCATGGGTCGGCCCAAGTCCGACCAGAAAATACCTGAAGCAGGACACACAATACAAACCACAAGAGATACAGTAAAAAGTTCTCTCTGCCTTCTGAGACCCTGGCAGCTCCTTCCGCAACTCATGGGAAGCTATTACCAGTTTGAAGCCTATCAAAGGAAACAGGGGAAACGTAATCAATGTCAGAGGCTTTCGACCCTCCCAGGCATGAGGTTACCCTGTCCATATTTCTTTCCAAGATGTGTAAAAAAGCAGCTTCCTGAACCCACCCCTCCAATTCTCAAGAACATTCTGAAGGAACGTAGGGGATGATGCTACAGAGATGCAAATCTAAGCTCTCCTCGAACTTACTCCACGAGAAGCCAGCTCGGGGCAGAGGTAGGGGCTGATGAGGACACGTACGCCTGTAAATCTGTTATCTTAGCAAAAGCCTTCCTGGGAATCTGGATGTCAAGCCAGTGCTGAGAATCTCTGCTTTATGGGACCCTCCCCTCCCAAGTTCCTTCTCTCCCCTTGTTCTAACCACTTGATCTGAGTATTACAAACTATGCCTGAAGCTTTAATCCTTGGCTTGGCATGTCCTTTCGAAACCAGACGATCATCCTCTGAAGACACAGTGAGATTAAGTACCCCTTGGTACCAGCCTTGGAGGGATAAAGCCTTGATGTTTCATTCTCCACGAAGAAAGGCTTCTCAAACCCTGGGCCCAGGGGATTTGGGCCTTGGCCTGTAGTTTGTCAAACCCTGCTCTAAAAGGCAAGGCAGATATTAATTTCTAAACAATTTTAACTCCTTTTGCTAAGTACTATGAAGCGAATGCCAAGGGAGAAAAGAGGAGAGACTTTACAGAGAGGAGGGCCTGCTGAGTTCCTCTAAAGCTATGATTTTATAACTGCAATGGCTCCTTTTTAGCTATTAGTGGGAGCAATGGTCTCTTGTGAACATCCTTGGGTGAACCATGGTGAATGTTGCAACCTGTCGCTGCAAATCATTAGAAGCAGTCAGAAGGAAAAATCAGGTTAGTATCGTATTATGGCAGACACTTCATTTACCTCAATAATAGTTTCGGGAACATCTAGGCTGCGTAAGTTTTTATTAGGTATGATCTGTTCTTGATAAAAACTTAAAAGCTGCAAACATTAGGGCACAGGGAACAAGTGATACATGAATTTGGGTTTACCCTACATCTTGTGCCCTACATGTACAAGCTTTTCTCCTGAGCCACTTAAGTTTTTAAAAACACGTGTTTGTATTCCTAGAGATCTAGCTATGGATCTGGGAAGTCTTGACATTATAGAACATCTCCACCTCTATTCCTCCCCACACCCCACCACAATTTTATCTTTTATTTTTATTTTGGGAGAGAGAGAGACAGAGAACACACACATGCATGCAAGAGGGGGAGGGGCAAAGGGAGGGAGAGAGAGAGAGAAAGAGAAGGAAGGAGGGAGGGAGAGGGAGGGAAGGAGAGAGAGAGAGAGAGAGAGAGAGAGAGAGAGAGAGAGAGAGAATCTTAAGCAGGCTCCAAGTTCAGTGCAGAGTCCGACTCAGAGCTCGATCCCATGACCACACCACAATCTTATCAAGGTATTGTTTACACACCATAAAATTCAAGCGATGGGAGGTTTGGGTAAATGTATAGAGTTGTGTATTCACCACCACAATCAAGTCAAAATACAACTGCACTGCCCCAGAAAGTTTCCCTCTTGCTCTAAGGCACTTACTACAGCCCTGACTGAAAACCCTGTAAGGTAGTGTGTTTGTCTGCAAGGACAGCCAACTTTAGGCAGACGTAGAAGATTAAAATTCCTTAAAACTACAAGTCAGGGGCGCCTGGGTAGCTCAGTCAGTTAAATATCTGACTCCTGATTTCAGCTCAGGTCATGATCTCATGGTTCATGGGTTCAGGCCCTGCATCAGGCTCTGTGCTGACGGCGTGGAGCCTGCTTGGGATTCCTTCTCTTCCCTTCTCTGTCTGTCCTTCCCCCATTTATGCTCTCTCTCTCTCTCTCTCTCTCTCTCTCTCAAAATAAACATTTGGGGGAAAAAAAAACACCTACAAATCAAACCCTACTGAAATCATTGGGAAATGCCCATTTCAACAAATTTGAGAGTGAATCTATTCACGACTTGCACAAATTAATGTTCTGAAAGCAAAGCCACGTTGCAGTGACCTTTCCAGACTGTGAGCAAAGTATTCCATGGGAAGGATCAGCCACCCTGGGCATTTCCACTCTTCTTCTGTCCTCCCCTTGTTGCATTTTACAAACATGCATATGCTTTAGCCACCATTAGCATGGAAAGTAGATATGCCTGACCCTGTCCCCCAGAAACTTCTGGCTCCTCCTGCCACCAACACCAGATCAAGGCCAGACTGCATGCTTGATCTTGCAGGCTCCCTCTCATCCCTCCCAAGCCACCTGCCACTCCTCAGGGATGCATGTTCCTGCAACATACATTTTGGCCAAAGGCCCTCCCCTGCCATTTATGCCTCACGGTTTCCATATCTCTGCTTTGATCCACACTCTTCAGAATACGCCCCATGGACACCATTCCCATTTTCTTTAAGATCCAACCTTTTCCATGAAGCGTTTCCAGGACCTGTTTTTGTTTTTGTTTTGTTTTGAGAGAGAGAGACAGAACGTAAACAAGGGCGGGGGGGGGGGGGGGGGGGCAGAGAGGGAGACACAGAATCTGAAGCAGGCTCCAGGCTCTGAGCAGTCAGCATAGAGCCCGATGCGGGGCTCAAACTCACGAACTGCAAGATCATGACCTGAGCTGAAGTCACATGCCCAACTGAGGAGCCATCCAGGTGCCCCCATTTCCAGGACCTGTTGACAAACAAGCCTTTCTTCTGATGAACCCCCATAAGGATTTAATCTTTACCTGTTTGTCCCCAAACTATACTCAATTTATCTGTATTATTTCCGTTGAATATCACTTCTCCTGGATACGGTGATAACACCCACTTCTGTCCGTAGGCCTAACGCAGTGCCCTGGCACAAGGCAGGCTTCAGCAAAGACTCAGTGAGGTAACAGGAAGAAAGGAGGGAGGGAGTAAGGGAGGAGAGGAAGCCAAGGCCGGCAGGCTGATTTTCTTGGGCCTTCTGACTACCTGACATCACAGTATTTATTTTTGTAACCCTCCAAAATTCATATGTTAAATCCTAACTCCCCCTCACCCAGGGGATAGTGTTAGGGGGTGGGACGTGGGGGAGGTAATTAGGGCATAAAGATGGAGCCCTCAGCAGTGGGAGAGTGCCCTTGTAAAAGAGACATGAGGGGCACCTGGGTGGTTCAGCTGGCTGACTGTCTGACTTCGGCTCAGGTCATGATCTCAAGGTTCCTGAGTTTGAGTCTTGCATCGGGCTCGCTGATGTCAGTACGGAGCCTGCTTCTGATCCTCTGTCCCCCCCTCACTTGTGCGCGCTCTCTTTCTCTCTCTAAAAAGAAAAAAAAAGAGAGAGAGACACAGGAAAGCGCTTGTGGCCCCTCTCTCTGCCCTCCACCACGTAAGGACACGGCAAGAACAGAGCTGTCTGCAAACCAGGAAACGGGTCTCACCAGGAACCAAGTCAGCTGCACTTCAATCTTGGATTTCCAGCCTCTGGAACTGGTGAAAAGTAAACGTCTGTTGTTTAAGCACCAAGTCTACGGTAATCTGTTATATTATTATCTTCCCTGACAACAGAGGAGAAGATCCTTCAAGGGAGATTCTCTCTGTACCTGATTCCATTTTGCAGGCTTCCTGGCACCTCACCACGTAAATACAGATCAGTAACCAGAAACATACTGATGTCACCCAAAGACCTGTCCACAGAGCCCGTGGTTCTGATCGAATACTAATTAAAACGTAGGGGCAAACACACACACACACACACACACACACACACACACACACACACGCACCCAGTATGCTGGAGCTGTGAGGCCTGGGAGAAGATTCCATGCCCCGACCTGGTCTTAAATGAGAGGCGGACGGCGTCAGCTCTACTGCGCAGCCGTGTCCTGACTCAGTCCTTGCAATTTCACATCACGTTGCATGAATGCTATAGAAACCGACGCAACTCACAGAAGCAGTTAGGTTTCCTTGCCCATTAAACACAATCTGAAGCCCCTCAATTTTTCAACAAAGCGATGACCATAATAAAAATATTAACTGGGGACTGAGTAGCCCTTTACTCTTTCCAATGTGTTTGTATCTATAGTTAAATGGCTTCTATGTATTTTACTTGGACGCACTTACACCCTAAGCAATCAAATGCTTTTGGGGCGGTGGGCCACAGCAAAACTCACAACAGGAACATTATAATGAACATAAAAACATCCCGATGAGGGAGAACGAAAAGGAGAAAGGCACAGGCATGGAAAAGTGCTCAAGCGAGCAGACCCTGGCAGGTACGGAAGTCTGACAGCTGTGCCTCAGACGGGCTCCTGTCAACCAGAGCAGGTGGCCGGAGGTGCTGGGGTACTGGGTAGGCGGGCACTTCTCGATTCTTCAGCACACACAACCCTAACCCTAACGTCCATTGGCAGAGGGCAAGCATAACTGAGAAAATCCAGTACTTCTGCCTGGCCTGTGAGGACACTGCAGCCCCAGAGCCTACGTGACTTACTGATAACCTGAGCTACGGTGTAGATATTCATCTGTGACTCCTACTCTCTGTCTACAACATCACGTGAGACACTCCTCTGAAACCCCTATGTTCTTCTCTCCCTGACCAGTTTTATCTTCTTTGCAAAAACTCTGTAGAATGTTTCAGGTGGCAGTCTACAGCTCATAGTAAGGTCACAGACCCAGAGCCCCAGATGGTTACGCTTGTGACGTCACTAACGCAAAGGCTAGTACACAACTGCCAGGGGCCAGGAGCCAGCAGGATAGGAATGGACTGTGCAAAACCACCAGGCAGGGGCAATGGCATGATTATTAAATACTTTTACACAGAAAAGGACAAAACTAAGCATAACCAACCCTAAATGTTTGAAAAGCACACAACGCACTTCAGGGATCTGTCTGCAACCTAAATAACAATGATCATGAAGAGAGAGGTCCTACCGCCAACAGGAAAATGAACACAAGATATGAACAGTAATGAACCAAAGAAAAAATACAAATGGCTAGACAAGACACAAACTCAACTTCGCTAGTTACTGGGCAAATGCAAGTTAAAAATGAAATTGCTCTTTTCCTGTCGAATCACAGAACTTTTAAAATGTCTGATGTGGGTGCCTGGGTGGCTTAGTCAGTTAAGCATTCGACTTCAGCTCAGGTCATGAGCTCACGGTTTGTGGGTTCAAGGTCCGTGTCGGGCTCTGTGCTGACAGCTCAGACCTTGGAGCCTGCTTCAGATTTTGTGTCTCCCCCTTTCTCTCTGCCCCTCCCCTGCTCACACTCTGCCTCTCTTTCTCTCAAAAATAAACATTACTTTTTTTTTTTTAATTTATAGTTGGGGCACTGGCTGGCTTAGTTGGTTGAGTGTCCAACTTCAGCTCAGCTCATGATCTCAGGGTTCGTGAGTTCGAGCCCCACATTGGGCTCGTTGCTGTCAGTGCAGAGCCTGCTTCAGATCCTCTGTCCTCCTCTCTCCCTGCCCCTCCTGTTCTCTCTCAAAAAATAAATAAGCATAAAAATAAATAAATGAATAAACAAATAAACGTCTGATGTGGCCAGAGTTTTGAGAAAGCAGGACTGCCCTAGGCTACTAGGTGGTAGGGCACAAACAGCACGCACTTTATGGAAGGCAATTTGCGCGTATTTCCCAAAAGCCTACCAAGCAATTCCGTATCTAGAATTTGATCCTAGGGAAATCAGCATGCCAGAACATGAGTATTTCACAAGATGTTTGCTGCAGCCTCACCTATATAACTGTGAAAGTGTGGAAATAATCCTAAAAGTCTACAGGACCTCTACTGGACATTCGTATCTTACAATGCCACGCATCATACACAGAACTTCCTTATATATTTTTAAAGTTTTTCTTAAAAAATTTTTTTTTAATGTTTATTCATTTTTGAGAGACAGGGATAGACAGCGCAAGTGGGGTGGGGCAGGGAGAGATGGAGACACAGAATCTGAAGCAGGCTCCAGGCTCTGAGCTGTTAGCACAGGGCCCGACGCAGGGCTCGAACTCAGAGAGTGTGAGATTATGACCTGAGCTGAAGTCAGACACTCAACCGACTGAGCCACCCAGGTGCCCCTAAACTTTTTCTTTTTTAAATGTTTATCTATTTTAGAGAGAGAGAGAGAGAGAGAGAGAGAGCACACACACAGGGACACACGAGTTGGGGAGGGGCACAGAGGATCCGAAGAGGGCTCTGTGCTGACCAAAGAACTTCCTTATATTTTTACTTTTTTGTTTTAATGTTTATTTATATTTGAGAGAGACAGAGAGAGAATGCGAACAGGGGAGGGGTACAGAGAGAGGGAGAGAGAGAATCACAGGCAGGCTCTGTACCATCAGTGCAGAGCTTGATGTGGGGATCAAATCCATGAACCGTGAGATCATGACCTGAACCGAAACCCAGAGTTGAACGCTTAACTGACTGAGCCACCCAGGGGCCCCTAGTCTCCCCATAATTTAAGAGAAAATCATTTGCTTCAGCTGTCTTTCTCTTACCACAATTGTATGTGACCCTAAATTCTCAAAATTCTATACATTGGATTGTCTAATTATTGTCACTCAGCTGAACTGTATTTGGAAATGGGTTATTTACCCAATAGGCTTTAGATATATTAATTGTACATAATAGCTTACCTTATATACTTTATTGCTCTATAAAATGTCTAATATGTGAGTGTGCCTATGTTGTACACATATATACATATACATGCATGCACGTGGATATAAATGTTAAAACACCTTCCTAGAGTTTCTAATTATTCCATCTTTAATGGCCTCTGAGTATGTTTAAGGGCCCACTGGCTAGACTTTGCAAGAGTCATTAAATAACAAATGTTATGCAAGTTATACCCCAAAGCACTTCATCTGTTAGCAGCTGACTTTATGAGGCATTAGCACAGGACACCGGACAGGTTTGACTGTCAAGGGCACTGCTATTCCATCAACAAAGCCTGCAGGCAGGAACCCCATTGGCAGACAGGAGATCGTTTTATTTTAAATGGATCTCAAAGACATTAATGTGTGTGTGTGTGTGTGTGTGTGTGTGTGTGTGTGTGTGTGTGACTTATATTTATAGGTCTTCTTTCCCATGAATGTTGATGGCACTAAGACAATACAACCTGGGGGCTGGGTGTGTGGCCTCAAGGGGGATTGCAGTGCCTGGCTTTTGTCCCTGCAAATGAAAAACTAGTATGGTCTCAAGGGACCTCAGAAATCAGTGATTCCAAACGCTTTATCCTTCCTTCCTTCTTTTTCTTTTTTTTTTATAAGTATTTTAAAGCTTTCTCAGTCTTTTTTTTTTTCAATGTTTACATATTTGAGAGACAGAGTACAAGCGGGGGAGGGGCAGAGAGAGAGGGAGCCACAGAATCTGAAGCAGGCTCCAGGCCCCGAGCTGTCGGCATAGAGCCCGATGCGGGACTCAAACCCACGAACCGTGAGATCATGACCTGAGCCGAAGTCGGACGCTTAACCGACTGAGCCACTCATGCGCCCCTTATTATAGTTAATTAAAAAAAAAAAATCTCCTAAGTCCACATGAAATTTAACTTGATAGATGACACAAAATAAGAATATACTTTTTTCCTAATCTATTTTTTTCAACAGCATATGTGACATGATTTTTTTTTAATTTTTTTTTAACGTTTTATTTATTTTTGAGACAGGGAGAGACAGAGCATGAACAGGGGAGGGTCAGAGAGAGGGCGACACAGAATCCGAAACAGGCTCCAGGCTCTGAGCTGTCAGCACAGAGCCCGACGCGGGGCTCGAACTCACGGACCGCGAGATCATGACTGGAGCTGAAGTCGGCCGCTTAACCGACTGAGCCACCCAGGCGCCCCGTGACATGATTTTTTGTCTTCTGTTGTTTTTCATGCGTTATTAAATCTTCAATTAAAAAATAAGCTCATTTTTGGGCTACTGATTCTCTTGTATTAATTAACTTTTGTCTGTTCTTGAACCACTGCTGCACTACTTAAATTCTTGTTGCTTTATAATACATTCAAGTTCCTGTGAGGACTCGTCTTCTCCCTTATTACACTTTAAAAAATAATTTTTTGTTAAAGATTTTATTTATTTTTAATGTTTATTTATTTTTGAGAGAGACAGAGTGTGAGGAAGGGGAGGGGTGGAGAGAGAGGGAGACACAGAATCCGAAGCAGCTCCAGGCCCTGAGCCGTCAGCACAGAGCCCAACGTGGGGCTCGAACTCACGAACTGCGATCATGACCTGAGCCGAAGTCAGATGCTTAACTGACTGAGCCACCCAGGCGCCCCAAACTCCTTATCGTATGGACAAAGAAACAGAGGGTCAGAAAGGCAGCCTGCAAGTTACACCCGTGCAGCTCAGGATACACGTCCCCAGTCTCTCAGCCTGGTTAGGGATTCTTTGCACCACACGCCCCCTCGGGAGTCCACACTGCAATTCCTTCCCACTGCACTATAAGCATCCTGGATTTGAGACATGAAAGGTCAGAAGAGACTAGCTTTGCCAACGAGCACCGCCATCTCCTCTCCTACTTCCTTGTAGGACCTTTCAACGTCAGAGGTGGCATGAATCCGCAGGAACCCAACAGATTAAAAACCAGCCATACTGCACGCAAGGGCTGTGTGAATCCAGCACTTAAGCCCCGGTTTGCTTACTGTAAAGTGAACATGGTATGCAATGTGCTCAGGCCCAAGATATGTGTGTGTGTGTGTGTGTGTGTGTGTGTGTGTATGAAAATGCTTGTGAACTTTAAGAATTAACACAAGAGATTCTGCAAATGTTTTTTTAAAGGCAAAAAACTAAGTAACTGTATCTCGTCAGACCTCCAGCTCTGTCTAGAAGCTGCCCAGAAAGGACCTAATTATCTAAGGAAAAGCCAGCTGGAAAACCCAAGTGTCCACTAACCAGGGAAAGACGGGTTGATCCAGTGGACACAAAATAGCAGCCCTGGTTTCTACCACCTTGACCTTCTTTAATTTTAATGCACATAAGAGGCAAAGAATTAAAGGCCGTGAAAGTAAAGCAAACGCATTCTAAAAACCACATAACATATCAGCTTCCCAACATACCACTGAAATTCAAAGGTGGATTTGGGGGAAGCGGCCAGTCCATGTTAAACAGGGGGCACTTAGCACAGGCTTCCCAGGGCCATGTCACTCCAGCTGGGCAAGAGATGCCTCGTACAACCTGTATGGTTAACACCAACATACATGTGCGTTCCGTTCGTGCATCTATAAGGATACCCTGCAAATTTTTAAGGGGTGTGTGTCAGCTTGAGTGTGTATGTATGTGAGAGAGAAAAGGAAACCATATTTCTTCCACCATGCATGACAAAAAGCAAATGTGGAGATGTACCTCCTACTACTGTCCGTGGAATACTTTTCTGCAACACAATAATGAAAAATATTTATAGAATACCCCTCAAAGATTCTGCTTCGCAAGGGAAATATGCCAGCCCTTCATCTGACCTGCACCCAATTTGCAGATATTTTACGTGACATGTTTCATTCATTCATTCTGTAAGTCTTCAGTGTGGAAGGTGGCAGGCCATTTTATAGGTTTCTGAAAACCTTTCTTCAAACTCCTTTTCCTTTTTACTTCTCAATAGCATGGCCAGTACATATGCATTTTAAAAGAACGCCTGCCCATGGGAGTCAGTAAATGCAGACTCAAACAGTGTATGCATGTGTGAGCATACGCACACACACGTACATGCAGCAATTTCTCTGAAAATGGCATCCTCCCTCCAGACACAAAAGCATCTGCTGATAGCAAAGGCATTTCACAAATCTTTCTTTTACAATATAGAAGGTAAAGACTCAGAGCACACGTACAGTAAAACCTGTGAAGAAACGGCATGCCTCTAAGCTGTCACAATCACAGTGGGGAGCAAAACCTAAGACCTGCACAGTACTCAGAACCACACTGATTCCATTTTCTACATTTAGGCGTTTTTCACTGCAATTAGCAGTCTACGTGTGAATCTAGCCACAGAGCATTGTTCCATACCTAAACGTGCACACCTGATTTTGCTGCCCGCGCCCCCCCCCCCCCTTTCCATGTGGCCGACTCACCATTTCCTTTCAGTATCCGCAGTCAGTGCCTCGGTCATGAAAATGCTAATTTCCTACTGGCACAGAAAAAGCAAAGGCGAGACGCTGTTCACACCATGCCGGCCTTCCGCCGATCTCACGCAGAGCGATGCTCCCACATCCCAGGCTACCGGTCCCACCGGCACCATGGCTCGCAGCCCAGAATGCGGTACGGAAAGCCACTGCCTTCTCATTTCAGAGCACGTTTAGCCAGCTGCCAAACCGAAAGCTGCGAAGTCTGCATGGATCCAGAAGCACAGAAGCGGCACAGGCGCGTGTCTGCACACGTACGTGCGTGCGTGCGTGCAGAGCTGGAATCTGCACCCCAACCTGCATCATTTTTCATTTCCAGGCAGCACAATAAACAAGGAAAACATTTACAGACCTCCCCGGATCTCACCCACTGTGCTGCCTGAGCTGACAACCTGCTCGTAAAGACAGGAGAACAAAAGAGACACTCGTAACTACACATGGAAGCAGCAGAGGCATGAGGCGACGGGTCCCATCCCGGGCGAGCTGCCTAAGAACAAATCCGGGAGTCTCTTACCGGCTCCCCGCTGGCTGCCTGCGCGTGGTGGAGCAGCGGGAACACGGCGGGGTGCTCCCTCCAGGGACGGGGCAGCCTCACCCTGCCGCAGCCCCTGGGTCTAGCTGCCTCCGGCACAGAGGAGCCTCAAAGCCATGCTCACAGCAGCTGGCCTGTCTGTGCCTGCTGCCTCGTGATGGACAAGTTCACGCAGGCTCTGTCAACTCTAACCTCCCTGACTCAAGGCTCCCTTGTATTTCATGTTACCTCATCAACAACTCCTGACCTCAGGGGGAACATTCCCAAGGCTTCTATGCTTAGAACCCCCACCCCCAAAGACTTGCCCTTTTAAAGCTACCAAAAGGCTCGGGTGTCTTCCTCCTTACCGTTTAAAAGGAGGAAACACAGGAAAGCCTAGTGAATGTATTTTATGGAGCTTTGTCTATTTAACTATGCTAATCACATAGCATGTGCGATACACTGTTTGACCCTAAAACCGTAATAAAATCAGACAGAACAATGAAAGAAAAAACCCCACTGAAAAGCCTATTTTATATCTATCTGCATTCTCTTTATACTCTTGGGTTTATTACACACTCATTAGGAACATAATCTACCAAACAACTGATAAAGTATTTCCGGAAGTTTTACTGTGTGCAAAGCCTTCAGTGAAGAAGACAAAGAAGTCACAGGCTGACCGCGCCTTGGCTGACCGTGACTTACCAGTTCATCAGTTCACAATGATCCATATTTAAAGTCCCTGCCCTCCACCTCCCTTCCTAAAGCAGCCCAAGACCTCAGTGCTGCCCCAGTACAGGAAGCATGCTCCCACCCACCACTGGCCCTAACAGCGCCCTCCCATCTGGACAGTCCCAGCCCTCCCGAGTCTTGTGCTTACCTAACTTCAAGGTGGGTTTTCTCTTTTCAACCTGCTTCTATCAGCCTCTTCTAAATTCACGGCAGTTAGTTCTGAGTCTTGCTCATTTAACCGAGTCACACATACTACTCTGCAGTACCTACTGCTATATTCCTAAGAGTGACTTTTTCCTTTTATCCACACCTACTTATCTTCAGCACTGTGCCGACGCATTAATGTTATATCTAGGAAGCATTGAAATAAGTCTCCGAGGAAGGCTGCTGTAGGCCAGGGACACGAAGTCATTAACTGAGGTGGCCTGACGCAATGAGAATGAGAATTTAAACCTGTGTCTTCAACCCCAAAGCTTACCTTCTTTCTAGACTGCTCATGTCCACTGATTATTTACCAAGTACATGGTCCTGTTACTAAGACAAGGCAAAATTGGCCTCAGGCCACACCCTTAACACTCAGTGCACAGGGCACACCCACCCACGTAATACACGTCCAGTAAGATGGTGGCTGATTAGATATTTCACCCCACTCACTGTTCAAAAGGTACGTTCCTAATATTTACAAACTGAGTAACTCAAAATGCATTATACGAATACCTACCATTTTGGGGGTGCCTGGGTGGCTCAGTCAGATAAGTGGCGGACTTCGGCTCAGGTCATGATCTCATGGTTTGTGACCTTGAGCCCCGCATCGGGCTCTGTGCTGACAGCTCTGAGCCTGGTGCCTGCTTCAGATCCTGTGTCTCCCTCTCTCTCTGCTCCTCCCCCACTCATGCTCTCTCTTTCTCTCTCTCTCAAAAGTAAACATTCAAACAAAAAGAAGAGCATTTTAGGGGCGCTTGACTGGCTCAGTCAGGGGAACACTGTGACTCTTGACCTCAGGATTGTGAGTTTGAGCTCCATGTTGGGGTAGAGCTCACTTCAAAATAAAATCTTTTTTTTTTCAATGTTTTATTTATTTTTGAGAGAGCGCGCATGAGCAGGGGAGGGGCAGAGAGAGAGGGGGACAGAGGATCCGCAGCAGGCTCTGCACTGATAGCAGTGAGTCCCATGCGGGGCTCGAACTCAGGAACTGTGAGATCATGACCTGAGCCAAAGTCGGACACTCAACCAACTGAGCCACCTAGGCACCCCTCAAAAATAAAATCTTAAAAAAACAAGAATAAAATTTTACATAAACACTTCATTTTAGAATGGCTTTAGGGGTACCAGGGTGGCTCAGTCGGTTAAGCAGCCGACTTTGGCTCAGGTCATGATTTCACAGTTTGTGGGTTTGGGCCCCACATTGGGCTCTGTGCTGACAACTGGGAGCCTGGAGCCTGGTTCAGATTCTGTGTCTCCTGTCTCTACCTCTTCCTGGCTCACATTCTGTTTCTCTTTCTCAAAAATAAGCACACATTAAAAAAAATTTAGAATGGTTTTAGACTTACAGAAAAAATATGACAATAAAACAGTTCCAATACACCCAACACCCAGTGTCCCCTACAATTAACAACTTACATTAATGTGCTACATTTGTTATAATTAATGAGCCAGTCTGAGGACATTAATATTAACTGCAGCCCACACTCGATTTAGATTGTTTTTTAGTTGTGGTTGCTGTTTTTAAATGTTTATTTACTTTCGAGAGAGAGAGGGAGAGTTCGTGCATGAGCAGGGGAGGGAGAAGGGCAGAGAAAGAGACAGAAAGAACGAGGGAGGGACAAAGGGAGAGGGAGACAGAGAGAGAATCCCAAGCAGGCTCCACACTGTCAGGACAGAGCCCGATGTGGGGCTCAAACCCAAGAACCATGAGATCATGACCTGAGTGGAAGTTGGACGCTTAACTGACTGGGGGCACCCAGGCGCCCCCAAATTTTTTTTAACTTAATGTCCTTTTTCTGTTCCAGGACTCTACCCAGAGTACCACATTACATTTAGCTGTGTCTCCCCAGTTTCTCCTAAGGAACAACTTCTCAGAATTTCCTTGCTCTTGACGCCCTTAACAGTTTTGAGGAATATCGCTCAGGCATTTTATAGAACATCTCCCAACAAGGATCCGTCTGATGGTTTTGTCACGATTACGCTGCAGTTATAGGATTTGGGGTAAGATCACGAAGGTAAAGTGCCATTCTCATTACATGACATCGAGGGTCATGCTGTCAACACAACTTATCTCTGCGTATCACCTGGCAGGGGCTAGCATATGTCCTTCTCTCCCTCCACCTTTCCATCCTGTCCTCTCTACACAGTGCATATTTAAAGAGCTGGGAGTTGTGTGCCACCTCCTTGAGGGCAGACAAACTACACAGATTATTTGGAACTTTTCTGCACAGACTTGCCTTTTCTCTCCCCCATTTATTCCATCATTTGTGTATATCAGTATGGACGCAAGAATATTTATTTTATACACTAGGTTATAATCCAACATTATTTACTTGTTTTAACTATTCCAGTTCTGGTCATAGGAAGCTCTTTAAGACGGCTCCTGTGTCCTTTTGACATGTGCCTACTGTCATTGGGCTTATTTAGTTCAGTGCTTTCTTACTTTTTTGGCACTATAAGACATTCCAGGCTCATTTTGCATATTCCCTGGCCCAGCCCTAAACCCAGCCATTCTCCCAAGGAGCACCGGTTGCTTTGATTCCAGAAGGTTATTGGAGATCAAGATCTGGACGTTAGTTGTGCTTGCGGAATTTTTAAAGAACGCCCTCAATGAATTATTTCCAAAGAGAAAGCACTTTTATAATACTAAGGTTTATAATTTGGGTTTTCATATATCCAAGTCAACTATGTTTACTAGAGCAAGGCATAATTATTACGGTGTCTGGGACACTCACTGGGACACTCATTGCTTGTGCTATGTTAACGGTAGCAAGACTTTACGTTATCGATATTGTTGAAATGTTGATACTATCCAAAGCAATCTACACATTCAATGCAATCCCTATCAAAATACCACCAGCATTTTTCACAGAGCTAGAACAAAGAATTCTAAAATTTGTATGGAGCCAGAAAAGATCCTGAATAGCCAAAATAATGATGAAAAAGAGACCCAAAGCTGGAGGCATCACAATTCCAGACTTTAAGCTGTATTACAAAGCTGTAATCATCAAGACAGTATGGTACTGGCACAAAAACAGACACAGAGATCACAGGAACAGAATAGAGAATCCAGAAATGGACCCACAAACGTGTGGCCAACTAATCTTTGACAAAGCAGGAAAGAATATCCAATGGAATAAAGACAGTCTCTTCAGCAAGTGGTGCTGGGAACACTGGACAGTGACATGCAGAAGAATGAACCTGGACCACTTTCTTACACCTTACACAAAAATAAACTCAAAATGGATGAAAGACCTAAATGTAAGACAAGAAACCACCAAAATCCTAGAGACAAAAACAGGCAGCAACCTCTTTGACCTCGGCTGCAGCAACTTTTTACTAGACATGGCTCCAGAAGCAAGGGAAAAAAAAGCAAAATGAACTACTGGGATCTCATCAAGATAAAAAGCTTCTGCACAGTGAAGGAAACAATCAACAAAACTAAAAGGCAACCAACGGAATGGGAGAAGATATTTACAAATAATATATCAGATAAAGGGTTAGCATCCACAATCTAGAAAGAACTTACCAAACTCAACACCCAAGAAACAAATAATCCGGTGAAGAAATGGGCAGAAGACATGAATAGATACTTTTCCAAAGAAGACATCCAGATGGCAAAGAGACATGTGAAAAGATGTTCAACATCATTCATCATCAGGAAAATACAAATCCAAACCACACTGAGATACTACCTCACACCCATCAGAATGACTAAAATTAATAACTCAAGAAACAACAGAAGTTGGCAAGGATGCAGAGAAAGGGGAACCCTTTTGCACCACTGGTGGGAATGCAAACTGGTGCAGTCACTCTGGAAAACAGGAGGTTCCTCAAAAAATTAAAAACAGATCTACCCTAGGACCCTGTAATTGCACTACTAGGTATTTATCCAAAGGATACAGGAGTGCTGATTCATAGGGGCACATGTATCCCAATGTGTATAGCAGCACTTTCAACAATAGTCAAATTATGGAAAAAGTCCAAACGTCCATCAACTGATGAATGGATGAAGAAGATGTGGTTTATTTATATATATACACACAATCGAGTATTACTCAACGATCAAGAAGAATGAAACCTTGCCATTTGCAACAACGTGGATGGAACTAGAGGGTCTTATTCTAAGCGAATTAAGTCAGAGAAAGACAAATATATGATTTTACTCATATGTGAAATTTAAGAAACACTGCAGATGAACATAGGGGAAGAGAAGGAAAAA
Organism: Panthera uncia; assembly: GCF_023721935.1. NCBI lineage: Eukaryota > Metazoa > Chordata > Mammalia > Carnivora > Felidae > Panthera > Panthera uncia. Next base: position 6,243,448 of record NC_064817.1, on the reverse strand, counting down.
TAAGGTAAAAACAGGGAGGGATGCAAACCATACGAGACTCTTAAATACAGAGAACAAACTGAGAGTTGCTGGAGGGGAGGTGGGTGGGGGGACGGGCTAGATGGGTGATGGGCATTAAGGAGGGCACTTTTGGGATGAGCACTGGGTGTCATATGTAAGAGATGAGTCACTGGGTTCTACTCCTGAAACCATTACTACGCTACATGTTAACTAACTTAAACTTAAATAAAAAAGGGGCGCCTGGATGGCTCAGTCGGTTAAGCACCCAACATTGGCTTAGGTCATGATCTCACAGTTCGTGAGTTCGAGCCCCATGTGGGGCTCTGTGCTGACAGCTCAGAGTCCGGAGCCTGCTTCAGATTCTGTGTCTCCCTCTGTCTCTGCCTCTTCCCTGCTCACGCTATCTCTCTCAAAAATAAACAAACATTAAAAAAAATTTTTTTTAATTACAAAAAAAGATTTTATATTATAAACACTTGTAATAAATTACATACAAATCCTGGTCTTTAACTGACACAGAACATTTGCGCTCTTGAAGAATTCCACAAATAAAAAGGGAACAGAACAAGATAAGCACCTTAGCACTTACACTCCAGAAGAACTCTTCTCCCTCGCCTCTTGGGAAGTTTTGGTGAAGCCTTGAGCCCTTCCCGAGTTGGTCATTAGGGTCTGAGGACCCTACCCCACACCATCACTGCGAGTCAGAACATCACAAAGGAGCCCGTGGTTCGAGCATCCCGCACCGTCCTCTACCCTTACGCTGTGAAGGAGCCCCAGCACCTCTACTCGGTGGACCGTTCAAGCTCCAGAAGTTCAACCACCTCCCAGGAGACGAGTACAATGAAGATGACAAGAGAAATGGATCTCATGTGGCAAGAGAATCATAAAAGAAGGCTCTTTGGAATGTGTAAAGAGAGCTCCATTCATGACCTGCATTCCCAACCCTGAAAAGTACACTCACCGACAGCCATCCCTCGGCCAAACCCCAGGGCCGGCGAACCTTTCTGCCACGTTTTTCTGGAGCACAGCCACACACTCCTGTATGTACCTGCCATCGCTGCCTCCACGCTGCAAGACCTGAGCCATCACAACGTGAATAGTCTGATCCCCGAAGTCAAGAAAAGTCACTGTCTGACCCTTTACAAACTTTGTCGACCTCAGAGCTACAGCTGCATTTCTCAGACTTGAGTCATGTCCAGATTCATTTCATTTTTCAATTATTTTCAAGATTTTATTTTTGGGGTGCCAGGGTGGCTCAGTCAGTTAAGCATCCAACTTTGGCTCGGGTCATGATCTCACAGTTAGTGGGTTTGAGCTCCGGGTCAGGCTCTGTACTGACAGCTCAAAGCCTAGAGCCTGCTTCAGATTCTGTGTGTCCCTCTCTCTCTGTTCCCTCACCCCTGCCCTGTTTGTGCTCTGTCTCTCTCTTAATAAGTAAATAAACATTAAATTTTTTTTTTAAATAAATAAGATTTTAATTAATCTCTACACCACCATGCGGCTCGAACTCACAAGCCTGAGATCAAGAGTCACATGCTCCACTGACTGAGCCAGCCAGGTTCCCCCAGACTTATTTTATTTTATTTCATTTTTTTTGAACCCTATTACTACTTTTTCATTGAGGCCTTTGTTCAGAGCTGCTCCCCACTGACAACTGAGAGCTGCAGGATGATACTAAGGCAGGCACTTCCCCAGGAGATGTGGGACTCCTCGGAAGGGTCATTTATTTATTTATGTATTTTTTTCAATATATGAAATTTACTGTCAAATTGGTTTCCATACAACACCCAGTGCTCATCCCACAAGGTGCCCTCCTCAATACCCATCACCCACCCTCCCCTCCCGCCCACCCCCCATCAACCCTCAGTTTGTTCTCAGTTTTGAAGAGTCTCTTATGCTTTGGCTCTCTCCCACTCTAACCTCTTTTTTTTTTTTTCCTTCCCCTCCCCCAGGGGTTTCTGTTACCCCCAGACTTATTTTAAATTAACTTATTTTTTGTGGAATCCCAGTGTTGACAGATTTTTAAAAATTGAGATAAAGTCCACATATCACACAATTCACCCCATGGGAGTATACAACTCAGTATTTTTTAGTATGTTCACAGAGTTGTACAGCTATCTATGCTATCTAATTCCAGAACATCCTCGCCACCCCCAGAAGAAACTCCATACCTACCACAGCAGCCATTCTCGTTGCCCCCGACCCCAAATTCCTGGCAACACGAATGTACTTTGTGTCTCTGTAGATTCTGCCGACGTATGCGATCTCACATACGGCTTTGATTATTCCTTACTGTACTGTGAAACGTGTCTAAATATAAAACATTTCACTTTCTTTGTTTTCATAGCTCCTAGGCTATAAAACACAAAACAAGTTTGCACGTTTTATGAGAGCAAGACTACAAAGCAAATGTTCAATCCGATGGTGGGGGGAGTTTTCTGGGAACAAACTGTTTCTCCCGTGGCCCCACCTGATACTCAGCACTGCTTCTTTCCAGTTCAGCTACCGGTTTTCTGGATGTCACAGAAGGCCTCATTTCGCCCGTCGCTTTTCTTTTGACTGACAGGACAAGGAGCTCTGGGGGCCAGGCACCTTGATATCTTTTGCCGATCTAGAAGGATAGCTTAATGGATGAATGTGGACAGGTTTTTTCCTCCCCACCGGGGTCAGTTATGTGAGTGCCACTGACAATGAGACACTCCCTCGTGTACAGGGTGCGGTTACGCACATCACCCGGAATATCCTTTTATGAATTGAAGAATTAGTATGGAAACAATGACAGAAAAGTAAACGCACACGGAGAACATGCTTATTCCCAAGAACATGCTCCAAATGCTGTTTGAGAAAACCTGAAGTAGATCTATTTTTTTCAATAACTTTTTTGGTTTGTTTTTCAATGTTTATCTATTTTTGAGAGAGAGAGAGAGAGAGAGCGTGCACAAGTAGGGGGCAGGGGGGAGGGGGGAGGGAGGCAGAGAGAAAGGGAGACACAGAATCCAAAGCAGGCTCCAGGCTCTGAGCTGTCGGCACAGAGCCTGATGCGGGGCTGGAACCCACGAAACACGAGATCATGACCTGAGCCGAAGTCGGATGCTCAACCCACTGAGCCACCCAGGCGCCCCTGAAGGAGATCTATTTTTCAGGCAACCATTCTGTTACTACCCGTGCTTGTCTTCCTCCCTCGCCTTCCTTTCCTCTGAACTCTGGTGGGGGTGGCAAGGATTTCCGTATTGGGAGTGGGAGGAAAAAGGGCTACTGGGGTGGGGCTGGGGGCACAGACGTAAAACACGCCCCCGGCTCTGTGTGCTCTTCCGTGAAGTCCTGGGCGATGTGTAGTTTTAACACATGCTTAGAAATATTGGGACGCAATCTCAATCGCTTAAGAGAAATAGGTGACTTTTCTTTAATTTCAGGTGTGTGGACCTTCAGCAAATGCAGGGGTTAAGCCGATTGGAGACTGGGTGCGAGAACCTGACAACCGAGCCTGTGGCAAGTGAGTGCCGAGAGCCGAGTCCCCATCTCACCCGCATCTGGCGACAGCTGCGTATTGGTAAGACGTACCCTAGCCCCACGTGGTGGATCACGTCAAGTTATCTCACAAGTTAAAGAAAGTAAGCCTATGTCAGGAGTGACTGCTTAGTGGGTAGGTGGTTTTCTTTTGGGGTGACAAAAATGTTCTGGGATTAGATAGTGGTGATGGTTGCATAACATCAATGTAGTAAATGTCACTGAATGGCACACATTCAAATGGGAAATTTTATGTTGTCTGGATCTTACCACAAATAAATCTTTACAACCTCATTGAAGGGCGGGGGGCGGGGGGCAAGTAATTTGGAGTAACCTCAGAGACAAAGAACGGCCACTGAGGCCCTCTGGATAGAGACCTACAAGCCTGTGAGTCCTAAGGGGAGGAGGTGGAACTGAGAGCCAGACAGCGGGCCAGTCCTCACAGTCATCCTGTGGGGAGTTCAGTGTTGGTGGGCCTGGCATTCCCCAATGGTTTTCTGCACACACAATGATTTCAAAGTTCTAATATAAAAATGCCAACAAAGGAAAAGGAGCAAAGGCGAAACCTGCCATTAGGCTGCCTTATCCTGGCCCCAAACAACGTGCCTGTATTTGGCACGTCTACTGTCCAAAGTTTCTAAAAATGAATGACGCTGAATGGATGGTGGCCTTGAGGTAGGCAGGTATAGAAGGAACGCATCAACTCAGCCAGGACCCTACTGGGTCATCAGGGAGGACTCTGCGGGCCCTACACCTCGCTCCTCTCTGTGGCAAGGGTGGGGCAGAGTAAAAGAGAGAGAGAGAGAGAGAGAGAGAGAGAGAGAGAGGGAGAGAACCCTAAGCAGGCTCCACATTTAGCACAGGGCTTGATCCCATGTCCCTGGGATCATGACTTGAGCCAAGATCAAGAGCGGGACGCTCAACCCCGACTGAGCTACCCAGGAGTCCCAGGGATGTGCATATATTTCTAACCTGAGTTAATCACTCAGGTTTGATTAAGACATTTGGCTTCACCCACTAATGGTAGGAAAGCCAACTTAATATGGATCAAATAGAGTGCCACGCTAGGTCCCATTAGAAGAAATAGGAACTGGGGCGCCTGGGTGGCTCAGTTGGTTGGGCAACGGACTTTGGCTCAGGTCATAACCTCACAGTTTGTGGGTTCGAGCCCTGCATCCAGCTCTGTGCTGATAGCTCAGAGCCTGGAGCCAGAGGTAGATTCTGTGTCTACCTCTCTCTCTGCCCCCCTCCAACTTGTGCTCTCTCTCTAACATAAATAAACATTAAAAATAAATAAATAAATAAATAAATAAAAATAAGAAATAGGAACTTGGTTCTTGAGTCAAGATGGAAGGCACCTTAACTAGGCAAGCAACCAGAAGAGTCTACAAAAGTTAACAGGCAGCAAAGATGATCTCCAAAGGAGGAAGAGCAGACTTTGCCAATGCCTTTGTCAAAATGAACAGCGTTAACGTAAGGAGTATTTAAATGTGTATGGCTGAGTGGGTACTTTCCCAGACCATCTCAGCCCTCAGACACAGCCTAGAGAATAGAAGCAGGCTGGAAGAACTGAAAGGAGATGGGTCTTGGTATGCTTAGATGGATTTCCGGACAAAGAAAAAAAAAAACACTGATGAATACCTTTATGTGCAAATTCAACCAAGGTCAAGCGACAAGGGTCTGAGTTCTGAAGAGAGTGGCCAACTGGCCGGGAGAGACAACAGGATAAAAGAGCAGGGTGTTTCTGCATCTGGGCGGCTATGGAGGTCTCTCCATCAGGGAAGGGCACGCAGCAGCCTCCGGGCTGGTTGTAGGATTCACCAGCCAGTTCTGGCGGCCACCAGAGGGCGCGCGCCCAGCACGCAGGCGCAGCTAGACGCGGGGGGGGGGGGGTCTCCCCGGAAGAGCACCGGAAGTCATGTGACTGCCAGTTCCGGCTCCTCTCCCTGCCCGGAACTCAGAACTGTGGGCCGTCCGCTTCCCTTCCCCTCCCCACCCTGGGCCCCCGCCCCCGCCCCGTCGGCACGCCTCTTCTGTCCTGGCTCTGGCTCTCCCGTCTTTCCTCTCCGGCCCCAAGTCCTATAACCCGCACACGCCGCCCCGCCATGTCCCTTTCAAATAACGTGAAGTCACCAGACGAAGCCAGCATGGAAGAAAGTCTGCAATCGCTCGCTTGTCCTCACTCTGCGTTCCCTAAAAGCCATGTGGCTACAAATGCAGGGAGGAACTGGAGTTACAACCCACCAGCACCGTCCCCCCCCCCCCCCCCCAGCCTCAGGGTTTTTTCTGCCACGCCCTTTCTCCTCTCCAGGACGGAAGACAGAGGCCAAGTGTGTAAGCACTGCAGGCACAAAACCCACCGCCCAGGAAGGAAGCTATGCCCAGTGCCGGCTCTGCCAGATGCTGGCTCCACCCTGGAAAACGTCCAAGCTGGAGTGTCCCCTTGTTATCCCAGCGCGGGCTGCATAATTACCCAGCAGAGCAGTCCAAAATGGAAAGCTTCAATTGCCCCTTAGCTAATTGAGGGCCAGGAAAAGCAAAGGTCTTCCCTAAAGCAACAAATGAGGAATAGACTTTGGCTGGCTAATCTCTCTTACTTTAAAATCTATTTGTAAGAAGCTTGTTTAGTAAATGAAAAATCAGGGGCGCCTGTATGGCTCAGTAAGTTAAGCTGACTCTTGATCTCAGCTCAGGTCATGAGCTCATGGTTCTGAGTTCCAGCCCCATGTTGGGCTCTGTACTGACTGCACACAGCCTGCCTGGAATTATGTCTCTCCCTCTCTCTGCCCCTCCCCTGCTCGCTCACGTGTGCTCTTTTCTCTCTCTCAAAATAAGTAAACTTAAAAAGAAAAATACATGAAAAATCAGTCTTTGCACTGACCAACCTCTGTAAGCCAAGTCACCTCTCAGGGAAAGTGTACAGGAAGGTGCCCTCAGGTGGGTTTAGCTTGTTTATGAATTTTATATTCAAGCACATTTTCCCTAAAGAGCTCAACTGCATACAGATTCAATTTTACAGTTGTTGGGATTCAGAATACCTTCTCCTCCTCCTCCTTCCTCATCTGCCCCAACAAGATACAGGTCTGCAGGTCAGTGCCAGCCCATTGGCACTCGCTCCTAAAGGCGGGGGTGGAAATGGCTGGAAGGCAGCTACGTAGACAGAACCTGCCAGCACCCACAGCCATGGTGTTCCACCCCTTGATCCCCTTTCGTCACCTTTGGTCTCCAGAGCCTCCCAGAACACAGTACTCATTGAACACTCAAATCGGAGAACAATAATAGCCTATAGCATAGCTTAGCTTTCTTACAAGCTTTAAAATATGATATCGGAGGGGCGCCGGGTGGCTCAGTCAGTTAAGCATCTGACTTCGGCTCAGGTCATGATCTCAAGGTCCGTGGGTTCAAGCCCCGCCTTGGGTTCTGTGCTGACAGCTCAGAGCCTGGAGCCTGCTTCGGTTTCTGTGTCTCCCTCTCTCCCCCTCCCCTGCTTGTACTCTCTCTGTCTCAAAAATAAATAAACATTTAAAAAACACGATACTGGAAAACAAGTCCACACTACCAAATTTATTTTGAGACATTTATGTCTTGATTCTCAATGTTATGCCAGGACAGAAAGACAAGTCCATTTCACTTACTATTGTATAAACTAAAATCTTAAATGACATTTAGCATGCAGAATGTACCAACATGGAATCCTTATCCACCATAATCAAGGACTGAACCAAGGATAGGCTGGTACCTATCCATTCATCTGCCAATGCATCCTATTTATCCACCTACCTATGCATTTATCTACCCACCACCCACCCATGTCTCCACTCATCCACCTGACAACTGGTCCAGCCACCTGTCAGTCACTGTGCTCCACAGGTCCCCTCCCCAAGCTGAGCATGAACACCCAGCTGCCATTTGCTAAGCAGATGTCCTGAGGCAGGCTTGTGGCTTCCGGGAACAGTCTCATAGTGAGCATCAAGGCCCTGCGGGAGAAACGAGCTTGGCTTGTTCAAGGGATAGGAAGGTGGCAATGAGTCCTGAGCCTGGATGGGAGAGCAGTGATGAAGGGTGCCTGGATGGGAGAGCAGTGATGAAGGGTGCCCCCCCCCCCCCACAAAAGGACGGGCACACAGGGCCTTCCAGGTCACAGTCAGGAGTTTGCATTTTATTCCAAGTGCAACTAGAAGCCATTGAATGGTTTGGGCCTTGGGACAGTTGTAATCTATCTTCCAAAACCAGTGAGGAGGCAGCTGCTGTGGTCCAGGCTGGAGATGACGAAAGCTTGCACGAAGGCGGGAATGTGATCCCAGAGAGCAGTGTGTTGCCCGAGGAAGGTGGGCCTTGGCTTGGGCAGCAAGGTGACCAGGGGAGCCGTGGCTCAGATCCGAGCCCCGGCAAGGAGGGTACCGAGGGGCAAAAACAGGATTTTGACCTCCACCCCGTTCAAAGGCACTACCAGCCATCCAGGCAAGGAGACCAGCAGGCAGCAAGGGGGTGACTCCATGAGAACTGGGAAGGGTGGGGTGCAAACACACCCACCAAGTGAGCATCAGTCCGCACCTCAGCGGGGAATGCCTCTGTGCTGCCGTTCACTTGGGCAACTCTTCAAAGTGGGATCAGTGCACCAGAAGGTGCCTGCAGTGGTTATGGGCCACCAAAAAGCCCTCCAGAGAGGTTCTGCCAAATTCCTCTCTCTTCACCAGCCACACTCAAGGATGGCCGCCTCCCTCTTCCTTTTATTTTAAATCCTCCCGCAACGGGGCGCCCGAGTGGCTCAGTCCATCGAACACCGGACTTTTGATTTCAGCCCTGGTCATGATCTCATGGATCGTGAGTTTGAGCTCCGCATCGGGCTCAGCACTGATGGCTCGGAGCCTGCTTGGGATTCTCTCTCTCTTTTTCTGTCTCTGCCCCTCCCCTGGTCTTGCTCTCCCCCACTTCAAAATAAAGAAAGAAAGAAATAAGCAAGTAAATATTTAAAAAATTTTAAATGCTCCCCTATCAGGTGTGGCCTCAGCCACTCAGTGATGGGGTGACACTTCCTGAGAGGGCCGATGTAGCAGACAGCACTGGTTTAAGGTATAAGGCAGAAACGACATTCCTCCCAGTGTTACGGACTCACTGTATCCCCCTAAAATTTATACGCTTGCGTCCTCACCCCCAGGACCTCAGAATGTGACTATTTGGATGGAGGGTTATTGAAGAGGTAAGTAAGGTAAAGTGAAGTCATCAGAGGGGACCCTGATCCAGCCTGGTACCTTACAAGAGATCACGACACAGACACATGGAGGGAAGACCACGTGAGGATGCGGGGAGGAGGTGGCTGTCTGCAAGTCATGAAAAAAGCCTTGGGGGAAATGAGGCTGACATCTCGAACTTGGACTTCTGGCCTCCAGAAGAGTGAGAAGACAATTTTTTTTTTTTTTGTGGATGCTACCCAGTCTCTGGTATTTTGTTACGATGGCCGGAATAAGCTACTGCATCCGACTTACGAGGGACCCCAAGTCAGCGGGGGAGCAGCTTTGCAGGAAGCAGACTTGTGCTGGCCAGAATGACGGGGCTTGGAGAGCTGGTACAAAACCTCAGAGAACAGAAGCCAGGAGACTGAGGGTCGGGTGTGGGCAGGGGACGCTGCCCACCACAGGGAAAGCTGGTACTAAGTGCACGCGATTGGATTTGCTCTCATGGGAGTGGGCTGATTTCAGCTCAAACCCCCCGTCTTCCCCAGGACTCATCCAGAAGTCACCCCCATCCTCTTTCCTCCAAGATTCTGAAGCACCACGTAACTTTTCACCAAAATTATACTTTATGTGTCACCTCTTCAGTGGTTAAGTATGGGTGTCTGTCCTTCCCTCCTACACTGTGAGGTCCTTGGGGAGCAGAACCTTTGTCCTATTTATCTTTATATAGAACAGAACCTTGACCCTCACAAAAATGTTCTCTATGTGGTTTACGTAAACAAGTAACTCTTATCTTGATGCCCTACTGTTGTCTCAACAGAATACAATGAAAACCATTCATTATCCTGCCCCATTATCAGATCAGTAATTTTTTTTTAAGATTTTACTTCTAAGCAATCTCTACGCCCAGTGTGGGGCTCAAACTCACAACCCCGAGATCAAAAGTCCCATGCTGTACTGACTGAGCCAGCCAGGCACCCCAGTAATTAATATTTTTTATAGACACACTTATATTGTTTTAAATTCATGCAGGGCACCTGGTGGCTCAGTTGGTTGAGTGTCTGACTTCGGTTCAGGTCATGATGTCACAGTTTGTGAACCCGAGCCCCACGTTGGGCTCTGTGCTGACAGCTCAGAGCCTGGACCCTGCTTCGGATTCTGTGTCTTCCTCTCTCCCTCTGCCCCTTCCCCACTCGTGCTGTTTCTTTGTCTCTCAAAAATAAATAAAACATTTAAAAAATTTATGCAAAACATTAGGTATCTTAAAATCTTTGTATTATAGGATTTTATTTTTGGTGAGCAAAAGACAGTCCTTAACCTGAGTTTTCATTTCTTTTATTCTCAGATTTAATGTTTTAAGTACATTATTTCTTACTGATATTTCAAAAAACAAACATTCTCTGAAAAAAACTGGGAATGGCTTTTCAATGCTCCTATTCTAGAATTTCATTGAGTCCTGCCACTCTTTGAAAGTGCACACAATTCTGAAAATTGCTGGGTCTGTAGCTCAAAAGCAGAAAGCGTCTGGAACTAATTTCTTCAGGGTGGTTACACAGTCCGCTAGAAGACACAGCCATGATAAATGAAGCATATGGTCCCTCCCCCTGTTCCTCTTGACCCTTTCACTATTGATAGTGCCATTTACCACACACACACACACACACACACACACACACACACTGTACATTAGAGCTATTCATTAGGACTCTGTTCACCGCAGGCGCGCTAACTCTAACCACCACACAAACCCTCTGCAGGATCAGTGAAATACATACATGGCAGGAGCACAGGGGTAAAACCAGAGCTCGCACATGCAGGGTGCACCGAGCGCTCTCACAACTGCAACACAGCCTAGAAGTGGGCTTGGAAGAAAGAGTACAGCTGGTGCTGGGCACGTGACTTACCCAGAATGTATAGTAATAAAGCTGTGATTGTGTTTCTCAGAAACTGCTCGATTCCGTAGGTGTATTATTCAGCGGCCATTCCTTCTTACCCAGGGATTCTTGGTTTTAGCCATGCAGATAATTACACAGACTTCCTACACAAAATACCACTCGTGTCCCCTCAGAGCCACGTAAAGATTGGATACTCTGCTGTAAGGCTAACAGCACTCGAGTTTAAAGCCAAGTGAAATAAAACCCCAGTATAGAAGGCTCTCAAAAGCAAACATTTAAATTGGTTATTTCTGCAACAGAACCCTGAATTTTGAGGTTAAGTGTTTAAATTTGAATATCACACCAATCACCAGAGATTCTCAAAGCATTAGAAAGATCTGTATTCAGTGACCCAATTGTGTAGTTTTATTTCCACTGTTCTATCAACCCTCTTTTTTTTTTAAATGTTTTATTTTTGAGAGTGTGCATGGGGGAGGGGCAGAGAGAGAGGGACAGAGGATCTGAAGCGAGCTCTGAGCTGACAGCAGCAAGCCTGATGTGGGGGCTGAACTCACGAACCGTGAGATCCTGACCTGAGCTAAAGGTGGACGCTCAACCGACTGAGCCACCCAGGTGCCCCTATCAGCCCTCTCAAAATAAGCTGATACCACAGGTCCTACAGTGTTCTACGCTTCCATCTCCCTCCCTCCTCGTGCATATCAAGGGCGAGATGACACTATTGATTCATTTACTTAATCAGTCTAAATTCTATCCTCACTACAGTCAAACAGCTACACTGGCCACATTTGAGAACTACGGCACACAACGTGCTAATAACACTGCTACCATCCACCAGTCCTTCAGATCCTCTTGAGGAGCCAACGGACTTGATTTCTATTTTCGAGCTCGAAATAAGCCCGATTTAGAAAGGCTGGCTCCATTCCTTTCTGACAATCTTCTCAGGCAACTCCAATTTGGAGACCACGCCCCGGCAGCCCAGCTGTGTACTAGATCATTAAAGCATCCTTTCAACGAGCATTCTGGATAAAGCATTTCATTCAAGCACATTACACTGGATTCCTCATTCTGTGAACATAAAGAACCGTACTGTACAGAAAACACAGCAGCCATTTTAAGAACCAAAAAAAAATAAAAAAATAAAAAAGCCACGATGGCATCAGAAGACATCTTCGCCCTTGAGACGCTTCTGCTGGAGGCGGCGCAGGGCTACAGGCTCTGCTCAAACGGCACCACGTCTGCAGCGGGGACGCTGAGGTGCTGGAAACTGCATCCAGTTAGCAGCCATGCTGGGTTTGGCAAAAAAACCACCACCAGAGGCCCAATCACGTGAACCAAGCATTCACCCACCATCGAGAAGGCCACCTCCAAGATGTCTTCTTAGCAACCCCAAATCCAGAATTCACCCACCTCGGATTAGGGCGTCCCTCCTCGGCCCGGACGGTGGCAGAAAGTTGCCTGTGCTCACCAGCGTCCCCCACTTGCTGTTGTGGTTCGATGGCAGCTTCCTGCCAAGAGCAGCACAGTGAGACACCGAATCATCAAGCTGCCTTCCTCAAGACATCTATTATTATGAACCCCCTCATTGTGGGTTTGCCCCGCGAGCCTGTGCCGCGGAGGCGAGGACGCAGCCTGCCGCCTTGTAATGACACTCAGCCACAGGGCTCACAAGCTCCGCTCTCCAAACTGTTGTTTTTTAGTATTTATTTATTTTTGAGAGAGAGAGAGAGCGAGAGAGCGAGCTGGGGAGGGGCTGAGAGAGAGGGAGACAGGATCCGAAGCAGGCTCTGCATGGACAGCACACAGCCTGACACAGGGCTTGAACCCATGGACCGTGAGATGGTGACCTGAGCTGAAATCAAGAGACAGACGCTTGGGGCACCTGGGTGGTTCAGTTGGTTAAGCGTCTGACATTGCCTCAGGTCATGGTCTCACCGTCCTTGAGTTCGAGCCCCGTGTCAGACTGTGCTGACAGCTTGGACCCGGCTTCAGATTCTGTCTGTCTGTCTCTCTCTCCCCTCCCCCGCTTGCACTGTGTCTCTCAAAAATGAATAAACATTAAAAAAAAAAAAAAGGCGCTCAACCGACTAAGGCTAGGCACCCCCTGAATATTGTGTATTGAACCTACTACTGGTTCTTTTTTAAAAAAAATTTTTTTTAATGTTTATTTATATTTTGAGAGAGAGAGAGAGAGAAAGAGGCGAGATGACACTGGAATGTTTTCTTTAAATTTCCTAGAAAGCTTGAAGTCAACTTTCAGCAATAGGACTCTTACCTTATAGAAGCGCCTGGGTGGCTCAGTTAAAGCGTCTGACTCTTGGTTTCAGCTGGGGTCACGATCTCACAGTTTGTGAGTCTGCGACCCGCACTGGGCTCTGTGCTGACAGCATGGAGTCTGCTTGGGATTCTCCCCCCGCCCCTCCCCTGCTCATTCACTCGCTCTCTCTCTCAAAATAAACTTTAAAAAATTCTTTTTAATAAAAAAAATAAAAAGAATTCTCACCTTATAAAAAGTGCAACAGTTTAATGCATTGCATGTTTAATTACATTTGTTCTGGAGGAATCCAAACATATTTGAAAAAAAATACTACAAGGAACAAATATTAAAAATTTTAAAGGCCTCAGCATTTGAAGAGTGGCTATCGTGTATCATACACTGTCTTCACCCCTTTTCATTTCAGAGAACTGACCATTTTCTAGGCTTCCCCCCAAATTCTTTACGTGGTGTTAAGGTTAGGGCAAGCTAATTATGAGGAAAGACAGCCGAAGCAAGTGACGATGGGGAGGCCGGGGACTCAGGACAGGCACACGGATACGGAGTTAAATTGTCATGGATGTACCTGTTTAGTCCCCAGGTACCTTTCACACAAGTTGACACGAGAAGAGCCGGTGCACACAAACGATGCCCAAACGGCGGGACACAAGCGACACTGACATTGGGCCATCGTATTTTCAGGGCATCCTACATGTGCCTTAAGACAGCAGCCCGGGGCAGCTCTTCCTTGGTTGGGGCACAAACCTTACCTGTTTGTAGGGGTCTGTGGATGGTGAGGAACGGGACCTTCCATGAACGTACTGTGGCCTCTCGTGTTGATCCAGACCTGCGTCCAAGATGTCATCCGCTGAGTGATACCGCCCAGAACTCCTGGCTTCTAGAGTGTTTCTCTGTTCCCTCCAAGAGGCTTGATACTCAGCAAAGGTTCCAAGTCTCTGAGGCGGTTCTGGTTTTCCCATGTTCGCCGTTTTTCTGTGACTGCTGGGGTTCTCTCCAAAGGAGGTCGTGTGGGCCCTGTTCTGGAACGAAGGCTCTGCACCCTCGTACCCGTGGCCCGCTGTCCGCGGCCTCTCCAGCTTCTCCTTCGGGAATCCACAGAGCGCTTGCCTCTGCCCAGGTCTCTGGTGAATGGGTCTGCTGCTTTCCTCAAAAAACTTGCACCTGTCGGCGAATGTGCCCACGGTGTCCTCGGACGCACCCGGGTGCCGGTGGGGGCGATCGGGCCCTGCGAGCCCCACCTCGTTCATTTTCTCGGGTTCGGAGTACGATTTCAGCTTCTGTTGCACCGTGAACCGTTTCCGGCCTCCAATGCGGGGAACGTGCGGCAGGCCCCCTCCAGACGGGGACGGCTTGGGCAGGCCCCCCTCCCAGAAGTGGGGGGCGGCATCCAGATGTGTGCTGTGTTCCTCAGTCCGCGGCTCTGCTGACCCCGCGGGACGATCGGCCGGGCTGGGCTCCAAGTCGCGGCGCTTAAAGGACGTGGCCCTCAGGACCCGGGCTTGGGCCTCCTTCAGGTGGTCTTTATAGGTGCCCCGGAAGGAACCTTCTGGGGAGGCGCCGGGGACGCCTCCCGGCTCCACCTGCCAGCCGCCGGCCTCCCGAGCCGCCTCGTCGGCCCCAGCCAGCGCCACCGTGCTTCTGCTCTTCTGCAGGTTGGCTCGGCGCATCTGGACCTCGTTCCTCAGGGTGGTGGCGAAGCGGTCGCTTCTCCGGGTGGCTCTGCCCACCTGGCCATCGAACGGGGGCGGCCTTTCGGCACCAGCTCCCGGGCCGTCGTCGGGTGGGCGCGCCCCCTCCCGGGCCAGCGAGTGCAGCATAGGTGTCTTCTGAGGGGAGATCTTGCTGCTTTCTCCCGCGGCCCACAGGAAGCCGTCGGCGGCTTCCTTCCCCGCAGCTCCTGCCCAGTGGGCAGCTGTCTGTGGCTCCTCGCTTCCCATGGGGTGGCCCTTGGCTGCCTGGTCGCTCTCACGGGTGTGCGGGGCCTCCTCCTCGTGCTGGCGGATGTGACCCCAGGGCCCGTGGCCCATCGGGTGCTCAGTGGGGAGTTCGTGGGCTTCTGCGGCCCTGTCAGACTGCCAATATTCCTCGTGGGGCTGTCCCGCCTGGGCGCTTGCCTGAGGGCACTGTCTGCTGGTCACACAGTAGTAGCGGCTCTGCCCACCGCTGTCGCCCTTCTGCTCAGTGGCACCGGGCCACCTGAGCCGAGCGGGGCCGTCGTCCTGGACACGGTGGGCAGAAGGCTCCTGGCAGCCACCAGGGACGGCCACACAGTGCTGCTCCCTCAGGGACGAGGCGGCCCTGGGGCCATCGTGACAGAAGGGACTCTCGTCACTGTACTGGCGCGGGTGCTGGCAGCCAAAGGAGGCCTGCGGGAAACGCACGTCCGTGCTGGACAGGGAGGCCTGAAGCCGGCCAGGGGCCCCTGGGAGGCCGCCCGGCCTGTGGTCAGGGGTCGGCACCCCACCGTCCAGGGGGACGTGGGGCGCAGGGCCCGAGCTCCCGACTCTCTTCCCATTGCCGGGCCGTGCCGGCCTCCACTGCTGACTGGTGGGCTCTGATCTCCAGTCACTGCGGGGCTGGGCCCGGGGTGGGCCTGGAAAGTGCTGCACACTGGCGGTGTCTGAGAGTGGAGGGCCCTGGGCCTTCTCGTGGCTCTTGGTGGCAGCGAAGCTGTCACTGCGGAGAGGGGGAGGTGGTGGAGGAGGGGAGGAAGGTGCTTTTCTCTTATCGGGGACATACCAAACCGGTCCCAAATTTGATTTCCCAGGGGTGGCCAGCTTGGTCTCAGGACTGTCCTCTGGCCTGGGGCTTCTGCTGCCGTCACGGGGGGCCCGGGGTGGCAAGTACCCGAGCCTGTCCTCTAGGCCCTGGGGGTCACTGGCAGCCTGGCCCTGCCGGCCGCCCGGCCTGGAGGCCTCCCCCAGGCCCATGTTGTAGAGGATGTTCTCTGCAGAGGACGCATCAGCCTTGGGCAAGGTGTGGTCGGGCGTGCTGGAGCTGGTGGAGAATGAGCCGTAAGCTGAGTCCCGCTTGCTCGGGCCGCCCAGGTGGTCGATGCTGCCATTGGACCTGGCGGCGGAGAGGCGTCCGGAGGGGTAGGGCTGGGAAGGGTGGTCCAGGCTGTCGACGCTCCCCAGGGAACTAAAGTGGTCAGAGGTACGCTGCAGATTCGTGTGCTCCCACGTGCCAGACAGGTCATGGGAGGAAGAACTAGGAGGAAAGAACCAGAGAGAAGAGTTTGCTTTTGAAGCGAGCAATAGTAAAGGGGACAAATGAGGAGAGCAGGACCAAGAACACAGATGGCCCCACACAGAAACGTCCAGATGCCGGGGCACCCGGGTGGCTCAGTGGGTTAAGCGTTCAACTTCGGCTCGGGTCATGACCTCACGGCTCGTGAGTTTGAGCTGCGCGTCGGGCTCTGTGCTGACAGCTCAGAGCCTGGATGGAGCCTGCTTCTGATTCTATGTCTCCCTCTCTCTCTGTCCCTCCTCTGCTCGCATTCTGTCTGTCTGTCTCTCTCTCTCTCTCTCTTTCTCTCAAAAATAAATTAACATTAAAGACATTTTTTAAAAAAGATTATTCTGTGACTCGTGAAAATGACAGGAAATTCACATCGCAGCACTCACAGATAAGCTGTGATTGGAACACAATTATGGCCATTTGTTTACACACTGTTTGTGAATACTTCTGAGCTACAACGGCAGAGCTGGGTACCTGCAACCGACAGAGACCCATGAAGCCTAAAATATTTCCTACCTGCCCCCTCAAAGAACAAGACTGTGGACCCCGGGGTTTAGCGTATAAAAGGATTCTTCTTATGTATTACTAAAACCAAAGAAGCAATCAAATGACAGTAATTTTCTCTTTTCTTTTTAAAAATTTTTTACGTTTATTTATTTATTTTGAGAGAGAGAGAGAGAGAGAGAGAGAGAGAGAGAGAGACAGAGCAGGGGAGGGGCAGAGAGAGAGGGAGAGAGGGAGAATCCCAAACAGGCTCTGAGCTGTCAGCGCAGAGCCCGATGTGGGGCTCGAACTCACGAACAGTGAGACCAGGACAAGTTGGATGCTTAACTGAGTGAGCCGCCCCAGTGCCCCAAATAATGATAATTTTCAAATTAAAAGGGGAAATCCAGAGATAGCGTTACTTTTCCACACCCAAATATTAAAGTACCAAGAGCTCCTCTTAACTCTCAGTTAATGGAATATTTGATAAAGGACCCAAGCCACAGGCTTTCTTAGCAAAACAAACACTGCCATGCTCAGGGGACTCATTAACTTGACAGAGTTCACTGGAGCTGTACCTGAATGCCAAAAATACTGGTTATGAAGCAGGATGGGGCCTAAGACAGGGAAATACAAAATCAGGTTTGTTGCTACAAGCTGGGAGATATGTTTGTTAAGGAATCAGTTATTCTATGAGGTAGTGACAGTGTATATAGGAGGCTAATGGCTCTCGATGGTAAAACTACTTATCCAAGCATGTTAAAAATGCTTCCGTGGGGAGCCTGGGTGACTCAGTCAGTTGAGCATCCCACTCTTGATTTTGGCTCAGATTATGATCTTACAGTTTCTGGTTTCAAGCCCCGTGTGGGGCTCTGAGCTGGCAGCGTGGAGCCTGCTTGCGATTCTCTGTCTCCCTAGCTCTCTACCTATTCCCCTACTCTCTCTCTCTCTCTCTCTCAAAAATAAACATTTAAAAAGAGAAAAACTGTTTTCATTAAAGTTCAACAAAGCTGGAACATTCAGGCTTCAAGGTAAGAAACAAAAAACAAGAAAAACTACCACAACCCTGGCGACTTTAGGTTTGGGGAGAACCAGGATGAATGGGAAAAATGTGTGATTAGGGCAAGGACACAGGAGACCGAACTGGCGAAATCACTCTTAAAACAAACACAAGGGTTGGGATGAGCACTGGGTGTTGTATGGAAACCAATTTGACAATAAACTTCATATATTGAAAAAAAAAAATAAAAATAAAATTGCAACCTACTCTCCAAAAAAAACAAAAACAAAACACAAGGGGCGCCTGGGTGGCTCAGTGGGTTAAGCGTCCGACTCTTGATGTTGGCTCAGGTCACGGTCTCAGGGTTTGTGAGTTGGAGCCACAAGTCGGGCTCTGGGCTGACAGCACAGAGCCTCCCTGGGATTCTGTCTTTCCCTCTCTCTCTGCCCCTCCCCTGTTCTTGTATGCTCACTCGCTCGCTCTCTCTCTCTCTCTCTCTCAAAATAAGCAAACATTTGGAAAAGCACATCACTGACCATTTATAAAACAAACAAATGAACAAGAGAACCAACGAAAACACACAACAAGGGCTCCATCTACAAGTTCTGAGGATACGGCAGCTACCGGGGACAGTGACATTGTCCTGAAGGCAGGGGACCGTTGGCTTGTATACCCTTTCCTAAAAGGACAGAGCAGTGCCCCTCTCAGACAGAACAGGAGGCAGTTCTCCTGCACCCTCCCCTCAGTGCCCTGGAGGTGATTTCTCTGTAACATTTGAGGTCTGGGCAGCTATAAATAGTGCCCAGCACCGTTCCCACACGCATGTGGGCAGCAAACGTGATTCTGTCATCAACAAACCACCAAATGGGCTTAATGGAAATCGTATTACTTTACATCACTTTGATAATGAAAATAAAAGGCCCACTTTTCACTTAACTTTTACTACTCAGTTGAGAATCTGTGGTTTTTCAAAAATACCCTGGACTCCAAATACCATCATCTCATGTCACTTTCAACAGGTCAATGCACTGAGATGTATTGCCTTCACAGAAGTACTTCAGAAGTTTGTAGCAGACCGGTGTTTACTAACGATCAAAAACTGATTTTGAGATGGTTACGTTAGCTCTACACACACAGGCACAAATGCCCTTCCATAACAGATATGCACGCACACTCACATACACAAACACATACATTCAAGCACACACGCGCAAGCATGCACTTATATACATGTGCACACACCACACTTACAGATACACCTGTACATATACATACATATACACGCTCATACATGGGCTCGCACACACCCAAAGCCACCCTGCTTAAAAAATATTAAGTTTACTTATTTATTTTGAGGTGGGGGGGGAGAGAGGGTGAGAGGGAGACAAGAGACAATCCCAAGCAGGCTCTGCACTGTCAGCGAGAAGCCCGAAGCTGGGCTTGAAGCATGAGATCGTGACCTGAGCCGAAGTCGGACGCTCAACCCACTGAGGCAGCCAGGCGCCTCCCCCCTCTCTAAAAATTTTTTTAAGTTTATTTATTTATTTTGAGAGAGGGAGACAGAGCCATCATCCTTTTATTTTTTTATTTATTTATTTTTTTTATTTTTTTTATTTTTTAATATATGAAATTTACTGTCAAATTGGTTTCCATACAACACCCAGTGCTCATCCCAAAAGGTGCCCTCCTCAATACCCATCACCCACCCTGCCCTCCCTCCCACCCTGCCCTCCCTCCCACCCCCCATCAACCCTCAATTTGTTCTCAGTTTTTAACAGTCTCTTATGCTTTGGCTCTCTCCCACTCTAACCTCTTTTTTTTTT